>NC_133655.1:249669567-249969567 GCF_009905375.1 Apium graveolens
TCCTTTCAGAAGGTAGGTAGCAAATACAGTCTTCTGTGCCTCTCGGTACTCAAAATCTCAAAAGATTTCTCCATTTCCTTTAACCATGCCCTTGCCTCAACTGGGTCGGCTGATCCGTGGAACTCAGGGGGCTTAAGGGACTTAAAAGCCCTGAAAGAGTTTGCCACTGCATTGTTAATCCTTGAGGGGGGTGGGTTGGGTTGACGTTCCAAATTCTGTCTTAGGAGTTGCATGAACTGGCTTCATGGGATCCATGCCTGGGTTTGGTACTGGTTTGCTCAACCTCGGTTTCTCCTTCTTCAGCCTCTATCTCAAATCCCTCAACATCATATGTTTCCTCTTCCTTTTCATACAGGGAGTCATCCTGTTCCACATAATCCTCATCTTCCTCTTCACTGTGTTCTTGGTTTCTATTGTTCCTGATTATGGCTTCCCTGGTCCTCAGAATCCAGGGTTTCGCCCTAGTTCCAATCTTTCTTGGCGGCATGATTCTGATAATAATAAAAACAATTATTGGGAAAATTCAACGTTAGGTCACAGTCATATACAACATTGTGCCTTGCACAGCTCTTATAATGGGGAGAACGTATATCGCAATTCTATTATTTTAAGAAAGTTCTAATACGAAGGGCAGTAATAATAATGATAAAACAGTGATCCCGTCACTATGGAACTGAACTGAAAGGAAACAAATATATACATAATGCGAGAATACATAGTTTGATCTGGTCAAAAGTACAACAGTGCTACAGTCATCTATCCCAAAAGTGATACACAAGAGTCTATCTGTCTAGTCAGAAAAGGGATGCTATATACAAGTCAACTATCCCGGAAAATTGGCTCTTACTAAGGCCTCGGCTAACTAGACAACTAGACTATTCCATCATCAATCCTGAATCACACACCGGAGCGGGTCAGCTCCCAAACCCTTTCCATCACACGACGGAAGATATAGTCGGCCTGCCGCCTGGAGATCCTACCATGCCTGTCCCCCTGGAGAGATCTGAGTCTCGCTCGGGACGTGAGCTCTATCCCCGTAAGCTCCCTCCTCAAGGATCGGGGTATAGAAGCCCTGGTCTCATAAGCTCGGTACGCCTACCCGCCCTCTCTGCATCCAACTCCCTCCTGGCCTCATCTAGTCGGCCCTCGGCAACAGCCACTCGGGTCCTCAATACATCCTGAACATATCCATGAGCTAACGAAGACTGCCTGTGGGCAGGGTCAAGAGGTGGTGAATCCGGAGCCGCTGAGGGTGCCTCCTCGGTCTGCCTAGGCTCGGAAGTATGGGTCTCTGAGCTGTCATCATCAGGAATCCAAGATAGTGGTGGAGGGGTAGGGGCTCTGACCACCAGAAGTGTGGGTAAAGGGATACCAGCATACACTACCATAGATCCAACACGCTCCTCAGCTACTGGGACCTCATCCGGGTCCTCCTCATCTGGAATAGCAATAACCTCTGTCGCTGACTCCTCTGAGGGGTCCTCCTCATCTGAAACAGCAATGACCTCCGTCTCAGGCTCCTCTGAGGGGTCCTCCTCATCCTCCTCCATCTCAGGCTCCTCCTGATCCTCAACATCTAGCAATGCCTCATCATGCTCACGCTCGAACATCTCAGGGTCCTCTATCTCAGGCGCCTACACATTAAACGAGCTAAGTTACTATCATGATACTTATAAGGGTTCCCATAAGGGTTTTAACTGTCAGCACTACTTTAAGTAGTCCGACCATGAACTTGGCAAGAGTTCTTATTATCTTTGTGAGTTTGTTATTATATCGTCGCATCATCTCTGAGGTTTATAACGCTTAGCTCTGATACCATTTCTGTAACACCCCCAGATCCGGGGTCGGGGATCCGGGTTGTCACGGTCTTTCTTTGCACAATATCACTTCACTTAATTAATAATAAATAACCTCATGCTGTGACCCCACACTAAAACACACCACAACCCGTTATAGTCTCAGAGATGAAATTGAAATACGTACAAGTCTTTGAATCCACAATTTAAAATTATTACAACCCAAAGTGATTACTTGATAATTTACAGTTAATTGCCATTATCTGCCACAAGTTATAATTATACATAATTTGATTCTCAAAAGTAGATGGTCTGAACTACAATGGATCTACCTCTGCAGCTATAGCAGCCACAACATCATCGGGAAGACGCGGGGCGCTTCCCACGCGCTTGCGCTGGGTCTGCTGGAGTCTGGCCATCTCTCCTAACTGTTGTTGTGTGATGAAGAAATAAAGCAAGAGTGAGCCTTACAGCCCGCAAGATAATACATAGTGATAACAATAATATAAGTATCTAAATGGATACTCACTATAATCTTTATCGTGTGTAAGATAATTACTTACTAGATATAATATAAAAATAAGGAATGAAGTTACCAATACTTCACCACACTTATATCATTTATAAAGCTACTTGAACTACCACCGTTCAAAGTATTATAAGTTTTAAGAAAAACATCCCATAGATGAGACCACAAGTTAAGACTTGAATAGATTCAATCTTTGAAATATTATTGAATGAAAAAGTTATGAGATACTTTATTTAGTCCCGATATATATATATCCACATATATATATCTCTAAAACATTTCCTGGAACCTCTGTTATGTAAAGTATGAACAGAGTTGCAATATCCAATGAATTTGGAAGGAAAAGAAAACCTTTGGCATAAACCAGATATCTTGCTGATCAGGCAAAGATACCCATAAGTAACCTTTTCTACTAGTAGATGGACGAATTCCCCACTGGTCATCACCCTGGCCGCATTAGGACCTATGCTGGACTGCCACTCAGCCACTTATGCATTTGATGGACTCCCACTGAGCCACTTACACTATCATGGACGCCCACTGAGCCCATGTTGCTTATGCCGACTCAATAGATGGACTTACTTCCCGAACGTTGGGTAAGTAATCAATTCATTTACCAAAACTGCAACCTTGTTGCGAAAATACACCACAGAGCCGGATCCCTCAGGTTTTGAACGAGTATTTAAATCCCCTTTAAAGGAAGATCTTAAATATAAAAATGAGTTTTGGGATCCGCTCTAACTTTTAAAAATCATTTTGAAGACTCGAAAATACTTTAAAGAGTGTTTGGAGTAAAGCTGATTTAATGAAGTAAATCAGTCCCCAGAATATTTAGAAAATGACTGAATATTATTATTTAAATAATATTCCCATAAAGAATAATCTTTTATAAAAATAATTGAAGTAGAAGTTTTAAAACTTATACTTGAAACGAGTATTAAATAACCAAAGATATACTTATATGAAAGTATTATCTTTATTTGAATAATCGAAAATAAGTTTGATTATTAACACCTTATTCTTTAATAAAATAAAGAATATATTTCAGCAAATAATCGGAGTCATAGATCCTCAAATGAATATTCAAATAATATTCAATAAATAAAATAAGCTGAGTCATAAGCCCTCGAATGAATATTCGAAATAATATTCAATAAATAAATAAGCCGAGTCATAAGCCCTCGAATGAATATTCGAAATAATATTCAATAAATAAATAAGCTGAGTCATAAGCCCTCGAATGAATATTCGAAATAATATTCATTAAATAATAAGCTGAGTCATAATACCTCGAATGAATATTATAAATAATATTCATTAAATAAATAAGCTGAGTCATAAGCCCTCGAATGAATATTATAAATAATATTCATTAAATAAAATAAAGGAGTCATACATCCTCAAATGAATATCCAAGTAATATTCAATAAATAATATAAAGGAGTCATACGCCTTCGAATAATATTCGAAATAATATTCAATAATAAAATAAAGTTAAAGTTATCGAATAAACCTTATTCGATTAATAGTTTTGAAAACTATGACCATATATATGTATATATATATAAATATATATATATATATCCATATCCATATATATACAAAATCTACTCGGGATCCTCGACTCCCGGTTTTAGAAAATATTTTCACCTTTGGGTCCCTATACTAAGGGTATATGCAAGTTACCGCTATCCTCTAGCATAGGTATTATCAACTGAACCAACAGATATATATTTCAAGAATATGAAACAGGCATGCATATATACCATATCACATGCTACAATATATCGCAAGAATTTGCTAAATAACCAATATGCATTTATCGCAAGATCATGCATATACAAATGTATACATCACAACAACAGTATAACGGATAGAATACTTGCCTGAGCGACTTGGGGGTGAGAAAGGATCGGGACGATTCTGATAACCTATAAACAACAAGTAAGTTGGAATTAAACCAAAATCACTTGTAAACCTATACTTTAACTAACTTAGACTCTAATGCTTGTTTTGCGCTCACCGATTCGCTTAAGTCACTCGGGTACCCTCGGCTCCACCATTTTTAATAATTTAACCTTTACGAGTTTTAAAGCGATTCCTTCGCGAATGTCTTACCAACTGCCTAACACACTTACCATAAATGTTTCATACATTAATTAACCCTTTTTGGTCTTTAACCTATGTTTCAAAGTAAGGCGAGGGAAAAAGTTTCGTTCGCGAAACTCCGTTACTTGAAACGGTCGTTTCTCCTAAACCGTGCATCGGAATCGAACGAACTACATATCAAAACGAAGCTCGTAACATGAGCTATCTAATCATGGCAGTGGTCATAATCTAGCAGGGGGTTCTCGGGTCCTAATGCTATGCACAAAAACAGTCCAAAGAAAATCGGACGTTACGACGGCTATGTTTACGCGATTTCCAAATTTTAAACCATACAAAACCAACCACAAACCAACCTCAAATCCAACATACAACCAACGTCCATCCTTATCACATCATAACAACCCCAACCAATTCAATTTAATCATTCATACTTATGCTTAAACTTAACTTTAATCATACTTAAGTTCCTTTAAATCAAAACCACAACAATTACCATTCCATTTCACTACCATTCCAAATCCCAAACTCTAAATCATAACAACAAGCTACAATATCAACCCACTAATCAAAATCATCTTATAATATATAGGAATCTAGGGTTTGGAAATGGTATACCTTCCTTGAAGTGGTGGGTGGAGCTAGGAAGCCTTAAGAAGCTTGGAGAAGTCTTAAGAATGCTTGGATCTTCAAGAAAACCAAGAAAAGTTCAAGTTAAAAAACTTGAAAACACTATTCATTGTCTTCTTCTTTGATTAAATGAAGAAGATTGAGAAAGAATTAATGGCTTAAACTCATGATATAGTCCTAACTAAGCATGAAGATGATTAGGGAATTATCTTACCAATTTAGGAGGCTTGGATCTTGAGTTTTGAAATTCTATGCCTTTAAAAAAGCTAAAAGCCGAGAGCAAATGAAGAACTCATGCCTTGGTTGCTTTTGATTTTTGATGAGAATGATTTTTACTTGGCTTGGTTGACTTGTTTTGTATTTGATTTAGTCAATTACTTTCTTGCCCTAGAAATTGTGTGGTTACAAAGCTACCACACCTCCTTCCTTCCCATATCATGCTTATGTCATCCTCATGATGTCATCCTCCCTTCCTTGTCCTCTTTCTATTGGTTGGATGACATCCTTCCCACTAATCCCTTTGATTAACTTCCTAATCGTTTGCCTAATGACCGCTGATCTGTTATATGGTTCGCTTAACTTTCGTTCTCGTTTATCATTTGAAGGATCATACCCGGGATCTTATTACTTAGGTTCCCTTAACCTTTCTCAATACATTATATTCCTTTTTATGATCCTCTATTATAATCCTTTAATTTAAATCCTTTTTATCCTGTTACCTTATACTCAATTCTCTCCGTATCTTGTGGATTTTCGGGAAAAACAAAAGTGTTCGGAATTGGATTCTGACGATCTTTACATACACTTATATACTTCATAGAGTACTAATAATATCCCAGAATATCCATAACAGAACCCCTACATAGTGTGGCGTGAAAAGTTTTCTCATTCAGCTAAAACACTATTCACAAGGGTTACAAAAAGTTGAAAAATTTTGGGGTTATTACACCTATCCAACTAAAAGTTGATATGCTGGAATAGGGTGAGTAAATGTCTCAGCATCCAAGGAGGTAGAATCTATAACAGCTTGACTTTGCTGAAATAGTCCCTCCCTATTTGCATCCTGGAAATTCATTAACTCACTTGCAATGACATCCACCCTTATATCTCCTGTACCTGCATTTCTCTCATTATCTCTCTTTACTTGCATCAAGGTCTCACCTTGGCTCCCCACCCTCACACCCTCACCTTCACCATCTAAGGTGGGACTCCTCTCACTCACTTTTTCCAGTCCTGAAGAAATGGACTGCATTAGATCACTCTTTTCCTCTCTTTTTTTCCTGGGAGCAACCCAGACTCTCACTCAAATCACTCCCTTCCCTCAGTCCTAGGAATGATTGCACTAGTACTAAGTCTTCTGCACTTGTAAGAATAAATGAAATTTGAAGCTGTGCAGAGACACCAGACGGATGAAGAATATCCATCGGGTTAGCATTTTGACTATCCGACGGATGACTGCTGTTAAGCTTATCCGTCGGGATACAATCACTACTCGACGGATGAAAGATATCTATCGGGATAGAAGAAATAATTGAGTTTGGAGTGGAAACTATTGTAGACTCTGTCCAGATTGATGAAAATTTTGGCACAGATGTCTCAACAGTCTCAGAAAGAAATGGCAAGTGAGCCAACAAGTCATCTAGAAGATGATCCTCACTTGCATGGATTTTTGGCTTCTCCAAGAGAGTTAAAGATGGAGAATTTGGTTGAGATGTATGAACCATATCAACATCCAATGAGTGTGTGGGAGAATTTGGTGTTTCAGGTGCTTCAATTATAATGAATTTTGGCTGTGACTCCACATTTATTGAAGCCACATCAACCTGACTTTGAGAAGGTGCAGTGACTGGGTCTTTTGCACCAGTTTCCACAGTGTGTGAACCCTGTGCATCCCCAAGGGTTTTTGGTTTCTTCTTTCTAGTATAAGTTTGGGGTGAGCTTGTGTCTCTTACCCTTTTGGCCTGTGCTCTTGGTTGAGAGCTTGTTTCAATGGTAACATCCTTTTGGGAGGATGAAACCAGTAATGAGCTAGTATCCTTATTAAGCACTGCAGTTTGTTGAGAAACTGTAGTGTGGCTAGGCTGGGAAACTCTCACCTCTCCATCCTTATTCTTAGGGCTTCTTTGATTTTCACCCTGTCCCTCACCTTTCTTACCCACCTTCACACTCCCCTCTTTAGGTTTGGTGGTTTTTACAACTGATTTCTTTTGAAAGAAATCAGAGGGGGCTTTCTTAGTTTTGGACAACATATTGACTGGTCCAAACAAATCCATGTGTAACAATTGCAGAGGTTCTTTAATTGTAGAATCAAGCTTCTTTCTAAATGATGCTTTAATCTGCTTTCCTTTCTGGCAGGCATCACATAGACCATCCTTAAAAAATTCCACTTGAGGAATACCTCTAACCAGTTCTTTCTTGACAAGCTCATTCATGGTCTTGAAGTTTAGATGGGACAGCTTCTTGTGCCACAGCCAACTTTCATCTTATCTAAGGTACGAAAATCTTACTTTAAACAATATGCGTAATAATTTTGATAATGACACACATGCATGGTTTTATATTTTAGAAAGTACCAAGATCGTGTTATGAGACAACGCACGGAAACAACACCTCAAGATTTAGATCGTATTGTCAAGAGTCGATTTAAAATTTGGTTTAAACAAAAGGTATTTATCTATTTTGCAACCTTAATTATATGTTTTGTTTTTAATTCTTATAATTACAATGTCGCATCACATGTTTTTTTATCATTAGGTTGATAAAGATGAGGTGGAAAGATCTCGTTTTAAAGACTTGCTTGAAGGACCGGTATTAAAAGTTATGACTTTTGAGACTTGTCAAGTTTATGGATATAAATTTTCAACAAAATCTGCATCCGGTTCTGGTATGGTTGTTAAAGGAAATTTGTACGGAAATAATCTTGATTATTATGGTCAACTACAAGAAGTTATTAGACTTATTTATCAAGGATGCAATCATGTATATTTGTTCAAATGTATATGGTTTGATAGTGTCAGTAATAGTGTGTGCATTGATAAGAATCGTGTGGTTACAATTGATATGACTTCAAGATTAAAGTCAAATGAGATTTTTATTTCAGCTTACAATTGATATGACTTCAAGATTAAAGTCAAATGAGATTTTAATTTCAGCTAGTCAAGAAGAAGAAGAAGAAGAAGAAGTAAATCGAGGAGACAATGAAAATGATGACGAAGATGATGATGATGGTTTTGATGATATTGAATAAAGTTGTTTGTAAATTTAATGATGATTTTTAGTAGTGTTTGTAATGATAATAGTGATTTTTTATTGATTTGTATTGGGTTTTATCAAATTTATACTGTAATGATAAATTTGTAATAGTTTTTAAATCCGGATTAAGGACAATATTCGATCAATATTTAGCATAATATTTCCCAGAAAATCGACCGCCACAAAACATAACCGACCACATTCTTCATAAAACCGACCGTCTTCTTATAACAAACGGTCGGTTATAAACGGTCGGTTATAAAGAATTTATATGCCCTCTGACTTAAAACCGATCAAAGTGCATGTTTGACTTCGGTCGGTTTTATCTGTATCAGTCAACAGAAAATTTTGAAATAAATTTTAAATAATCAAACCATACGGATGTTAACTTCATGTCAAAATATGCTTAGACACAAAAATTTAGATTATTTTAACGAGTACAAATACATTTTTATAAGTTAGCTAGCAAATTTACTTACAAATGTAAAATAAATAAATAAATATAAATTTAAAATTATAAATTACAGAAGATCAAACCGTACGGATGGATAGACATAATGAAAACGAACAAATGTACTAAAAATTAGGCTATTTAAATAATATTATAATGAAATAGCGTGGAACATAATCACTTCAATTAGTATGCCGCCATTATGTATATAAAATAAGATGAACTTAACATTCGATGTACACAGCATAATTTCAAAATAAATTTTAAACGATCAAACCGTACGGATGTTAACTTCATGTCAAAATATGCTTAGACACAAAAAATTAGATTATTTTAACGAGTACAAATACGTTTTTATAAGTAAATTAACAAATTTACCCAAATATGTGAAATAAATAAATATAAATTTAAAATTATAAATTACACAAGATCAAACCGTACAGATGGACATACATAATGAAAACGAACAAATGTACCAAAATATTAGGCTATTTAAATAATATTATAATTAAATATCGTGAAACATAATCACTTCAATTAGTATGCTGCCATTCTGTATAAAAAAATAAGTTGAACTTAACATTCGATGTACACAGCATAATTTTAAAATTAATTTTAAACGATCAAACCGTACGAATGTTAACTTCATGTCAAAATATGTTTAGACACAAAAAAATAGATTATTTTAACGAGTACAAATACGTTTTATAAGTAAATTAGCAAATTTACCCAAATAGGTGAAATAAATAAATATAAATTTAAAATTATAAATTACACAAGATCAAACCATACGGATGGACATACATAATGAAAATGAACGAATGTACCAAAAAATAGGCTATTTAAATAATATTAATCATGTTTTTATAAGTTTTTTTTGAATTTAGGGGTTTCTAGGGTTAATTAAAACTGACCATTAAGGTTTCTAGGGTTACTTAAAACTGACCGACATTTAGTAAAACCGACCGACATTTAGTAAAACCGACCGACAATATTTTAGGCGGAATTTTTTTGTGAAAAATTAAAAACCCCGCCTTTAACAGCAACGGCGCCGTTTTGCATGCTGCACAGATACCAACCTCATAACCGACCACCCCGACGGTCGGTTTTAAGCGTGGTATAAATAAAAAAACCTTTCATTTTCTTTTATCTGTTTCTTCTCAAAATCTCTATTTTCTCAATTTCTCTCAAAAACTCCGAAATCTCACTCAAAATCTCACTCAATGCGGCATACAATCAACGAAGAACAGCTTCTCACTCAAAATCTCCTCTCTATTTCTCACTGAATGTAAGTATATATTTTTATATATATGTTGTTTTGTGTGTATAAGTATATATGTTTATATATATGTTTTTTGTGTGTGTGATTCGATGTAATTAAGGAACGAAGTTCAAAATGAACTTTTTCACTTTAAATCGAAGTTCAAATCGTAGTTTTCAGTTTTGATAAGTTTTTGCATGAAAAATATTCATCAATTTTGGTTGATTTGTTGAATATACGTATAAGTAAAAATATGGGTTTTTTCGTCGGTTTGCTGAGATACGTTTAAGTATAAATCTGTTTTTAGGGTAGATTTTTAGGGGTTTTCTCTTTCGCTCACGTAATTTTATTTCGTACTCGAAATTTATAATTTGTTGAATATACGTATGTGTGTGTGATGTATATATATTTACGCTCTCATAATATATTCGTATATATGTTTACGCTCTCGTAATTTCGTTTTGTAATCGAGATTTGTAAATGAAGTTAATGTATGAGTTTTGAAGCTTTAATTTATTAAATAAATAGTGAAATTAAGTTTATTTGATGGTATAGTTTAATTTATGTAATTGTTGGATAAATTGTGAAAATGTTGGATAATTTCCTATGCATTTTTATGTGATGTAATTTCGTAATCAAGGTTTGTAATCAAAGTTAATGTATGAGTTTTCAAACTTTAATTTATTGAATAAATAGTGAAATTAAGTTTATTTGATTGTATGGTTTAATTTATGTAATTGTTGGATAAATTGTGAAATTGTTGGATACATTTTTATATGCAAGTTGATTTATTTGATTTAGTGCATACATTTTATATGCATTTTTATCGTCGATTTGTATGTTCGTATATTTGTGTTAATATATTCATATATTTTTTATTTTAGGATCTTTTTACTTGGATGCTAGCGGTCGTCATGATTACGATGGTGTTGTTTGCGATGGCGAGGAAAGGGAAGGGGAAGGAAGTTGAAAAAGAAAAAGATAAGGGAAAGGGAAAAGCTAGCAAGGATAATGGTGGAAAAGGCACATCGAAGGGCAAGGGAATGGGCACTAAGGGCAATGGTAGAGGAAAGAAAAGATGGGGAAACAGAGTTTGCGTGATGAGCCGACGGATTCGGATTCGGACCCGAATGACCCGACTAGACACATGACACCTAACGAGGAACGAGAATGGCGAGGAAGGCGACCTCGATCACATTCAAGTGGCATATATGGAGAAAAACCGCCATTGAAGCCATACCGCATTGATATCTCCGATGGACAGTAAGTCTTAAATAAATTTTAAATTGCTTTATTCCTATATATTATAGTGTTCTTAAGTGCATGAGATTATGTTCATTGCTTTGTTTGTATATAGTATTGAAAATGATACCGCTATGTTAGGTCACACAACACTGTAGAAGGGGGTTGAATACAGTATAGAATACAATCGAATCAATTTCGAACACAAGTAACAGAAAACTGATGTATTCGATATAATAAACTCTGTTACAATGGAACTGTCCTCTCTCAGTGATGAACAAATATCACGAGAGCTGCTAGGTTACAATGTACGATCTTCTCGATAATGATAACACATATAGTGTAAACCTATGTCTGTGTTTATATAGTACACAGTTACAAGATAACTTTTAATTGATATGGAATATAATTCTGTCTCTTAAAATATATCAATCAGATATCTTATATAATTCTTCTAGTCCTCTAACTCTTTCCTTGCATATCTTCTTCTTGTATTAGTCTCGATCTTCTATTATTAATCAGCTTCCTTCCTTAACTGTAAGTCCTCCCGTACTTAAGTTCTGATATGACCTTAAGTCCTGATATGACATTAAGTCCTGACTTCCAGTAAGTACTGATTCCAATAAGAACTGATATTTCATGTTTGTTAAAATCTGAAAACTAAACATGAAATATATTAGACATGACATCTCAAATATATCCAACAATCTCCCCCAACTTGTAAATTATGCAAGAATATACAAGTTAATAGATTTGATGATGTCAAAAACATTTAAGTTCAAATGCAATAAGAGTTTAATAAGACTATCAATTACAACTTACAGAACATCCAGCTTTACCAACATCACTGGATCAATCTGAATCCATAATGCACTACAAGAATAATGTCAATAGACATCACACATTAGACATCGGTTAACCTTGCCACTGATGCTAAAAACAGTATTGACATCACCCCGTGTTTTTGTGATGTCTTTGTTCTTTGTAGACATCGGTTATAATTAAACCGATGTCTAAAATTCACCAAAAAAAAATTTCGCACCCACCTTTTCTTTCCCCCTTAGTGAAATTTTCATTTAGTTTTTAGTTCTACATTCCCTCCAATCCCAAAATTCTCCCCCCTTAACCAAATTTTGGTTCCCCCAAATCAATCTTCAGACACAACAAAATCAAAACAAAAAACTAAAAACTAAAAAACTAAAAACTAACAACAGAAACTCTCTCTCTCTAACCCCTCTCTCTCTCGAACCTCTCTCTCTCGATCGAACCTCTCTCCCCTCACAATCTCTCTGAACTCCGGCTATCATCTCACCATCACAATCTCTCGAACCTCTCTCTCTCTCACCTCTCTCTCTCTCTCTCTCTCTCTCTCTCTCTCTCTCTCTCTCTCCCTCTCTCGAACCTGTCTCTGGAACCCCCCCTCTCTCTCTCTCTGTCTCTCCGCTCTCAATCTCTCCGTTAAGCCTCTTTCAGTTAACCTCTCTACTTCGGTAAGTGTTGTATCTACTTGAATCGAACTGGTCTTCTCTGCATGAAGACCAGTTTTAATAGTTGAGGATTTTTGAATTCAAAGCCCTAATTTTGTAAATTGGGGTTTTATCTAATTCGAAACCCTTATTTTTTTATTAATTTAATGTCTAAACTTGTTGCTAATACTTTTCTTCTTGTTGTATACAGGACCTAATCTGAGAAAAAGATTTAAAGCTTTAGGTAATTTGGGTGTTTTTGGTTATACATTTATATTTTTGTTTATTCTTTTTTATTTTTATAAATTAGGTTTTCATTTGTTTGTAATGTTGTGATTTGTTTTTGCAGGACATTAGTGCTGTTTAATTTTTCGATCTTCGGTGAGTTTTCTTTTCCAACTCTGTTTTGTACGCCTATACATTTGATTTGTTTTGTTAGTTTTGATAGTGTTTTTTTTGTCTATGTGCTATGTAGTTGGTTCTTATGTTGATCTATGTGTTGTGTATAATATGCATTATGTATTATATGAAATCTCAGTTTTGTTTTGTTTGCAATTATGTGCAGGAGAATTCATTTTGGTATTAGTATGTTATATTTAAATGTAGTGTTCTGAATTTTGTATGCAAGTGTGTGGTTAATTTAGTCATTGTGTATGCAAGTGTTTAGTTGAAAATGGTATATTTATAATTTGATAATCTGCATCCGTGATCTGACTATTATACTATGATTAATTATAGTTAATTATATAGTGATTATACATTAAGTATTGAATGACTAGTTAATATATGGTACTAGTACTATAATTAAATGTATAATATGAATTACGTAATGTATTACAAATTGATTCATATCATATTATAATAAAATGTATAACATTAAAATGTATAATATGCATTATGTATAATATGAATTCTCAGTTTTCTTATGTCGTTTATAGTCTGCCCTATGTGTGGTTGTCATACTTAAAATCAAGTTAGACTTCTAAAATAAATATCAGACTTATAAAATAAATATAAGCCTTATACTGAATTTTTTAGTGACATACCAGGTGGTTTTAAATGGATAAGTCTTGGATAAAAGCTGATAGGGATTCTCTACAATATGAAATTGGTGTTGAAAACTTCTTGATATTTGCCGAGGAAAATGCTAAAAACCCCAAGAAAATTCCTTGTCCTTGTGCACACTACTCTAACTTCAAAAAGTTTTCTGTGAATATAATCAGAGGTCATCTTTATGAATCAGGGTTTAGTTTAGGATATTTTGATTGGATTTGTCATGGAAAAAACTATGATAATAGTACTAGGTCATCTGTTGGTAGTACTTGTCCTCCCTCAAAGCCCATACCAATTTCAGAAACATTTAACGTGTGTGAAGCAGCCTATAGTAGGGAAGATTGTGATAAAGAGTCAGATAACTTTAAGAGGTTTGTTGCCGATGCAGAACAACCTCTGTTTGAGGGAAGTGAGTGTACTAAAATAGAGTCGGTCTTAAAATTACATAATTGGAAGGCTAGGTTTGAAGTTTCCGATAAAGATTTTACTGATCTGCTTCAATAAATTGGATCAATTCTTCCTAAAGATAATCTGCTTCCATCTAATATGTATGAAGCCAAGAAAACCTTGACTGATTTAGGCATCGAGTATATTAAATTCCACGCTTGTCCAAATGACTGCGTATTATACAGGGGTCCAGTTCTCGAGTCTTCTTCCGAGTGTCCCAAATGCCATCTCTCTCGCTGGAAAGTTAGGAAAGATGGTCAAGTTAGGGTAAATGTGCCAGCTAAGGTTATGTGGTATTTTCCGATAATCCCCAGATTTAAAAGAATGTTTAAATCTTCATCTACTGTTGAATTAATGAGTTGGCATGCAAATAATCGATCCAAAGATGGAAAGATATGTCACCCCTCTGATTCTCCTTATTGGAAAAATGTAGATCGTAGGTGGCCTGAGTTTGGTAGCGAGGCAAGAAATATACGTTTAGGATTAGCGGTCGATGGTATAAATCCACACAACAATGAATTAAATAATCGGTACAGTTGCTGGCCAGTTATGTTAGTAACATATAATCTTCCTCCATGGTAATGCATGAAGAGGAAGTTTATGATGTTAACAACATTAATTTCAGGCCCATAAGAGCCTGATAATGATATTGACGTATATATCCAGCCACTGATCGACGATTTAAAAAAATTGTGGGAGGAAGGTGAACCAAACGTGTACGATGCCCATACCAAATCCTTTTTCAGTCTAAAGGCAATCTTGATGTGGACAATAAATAACTTCCCGGGATATGAAAATTTGTCGGGGTGCGTTAATAATGGTTATAGGGCCTGTCCAGTATGCGGTGATCAGACCGTGGCTAAATATCTAAGTCGTAGTAGAAAAATGAGCTACCAAGGACATCGTTGGTATTTAGATCTTTATCATCTGTATAGGAGACAAAGGACAGCTTTTAATGGAGAACCAGAATTTGGTTGTGCACCTAAACCACTTAGCGGAGAGGAATTGTTGAGGCAACAACAGCAACTTAGGTTCAGTTTTGGGAGGGGGGAAGCCAAAAAAGATGGAGTCTCCATGGAAAAAACAGTCAGTTTTTTTTGAGTTAGAGTATTGGAAGTTTCACCATGTTCGACATTGTTTAGATGTCATGCACGTCGAAAAGAACGTGTGTGATAATATAATTGGGACAATTCTGCACATGAAATTCAAGAGTAAAGATAGCCTTGCCTTGCGTCTTGATTTGGTTGATATGGGAATACGGCCTGATTTAGCTCCAGAAGTAGGTGAGAAAAGAACATACCTACCTCCTGCCCCTTTTACTCTCTCCCGGAAAGAAAAACAAACAATATTGGCATCATCGTACGGCATGAAACTTCCATACGGACATGCTTTAAATATAAGAAACTGTGTATCGATGATTGATATGAAGTTGTATAGTTTAAAGTCCCATGACTGTCATATCCTTCTCCAACAACTACTACCTGTTTGCATTCGTTCAGTGCTTCCGAAAAATGTTAGGGTTAGTATCATAAGATTGTGTTTTTTCTTCAACTCTCTGTGCAACAAAATGGTAGATGTGTCGAAGTTGAATAAATTACAAGCAAATGTGATATTGACCCTGTATGAGTTAGAGAAGATATTCCCTCCGTCATTTTTTGATGTTATGATACATCTTATGGTCCACCTAGTAAGTAAACTGTGATTATGTGGACCGGTTTTTTATAGATGGATGTTTCCATTTGAACGCTTCAATAAAATATTGAAGAGTTATATAAGAAACCGATTTTATCCAGAAGGTTCTATAGCTGAAGGTTACCTCAAAGAAGACTTAATAGAATTTTGCAGTGAGTTCTGTAGCTGGAGTAGTAGAACAGTCGGTCTTCCGAAAGATGAAGAAAAAATTTCTGGTCCAATCGGTGGTGTGACTATGAAGTCAGTTGCGGAAAAAGAACGAGATAAGGCTCATCTTTCAATTCTTCGTAATAATTCGGAAGTGGAACCATATGTTATATAAGTAAAACATAAAAAGTATACATATAATTGTTAAAGTTGTATTTGGTGTAGTTTAGTCGAATCTGATGTAAGTAATTTCAGGTTGCATAAAAAATATTTGGAAGAGATTTATCGAGGGAAAAAGAAGAGTGTACAGTGGCTATTGGGAGAGCACAATCGACAATTTGCCGACTGGTTTGAACAAAAAGTTGGTTTACATTCTTTTTCCTTCTCTTTTATTTTTATAAGTCATGTTTTTAAATTTGTAGCCACTTATATGCATCAATAAATTATATGTAGGTCAGTACAGAAATGAGGGAGAATGCGGAAGCCGTATCTGAAACTATAAGATGGTTGGCTGGGAAACCTTCATTTTCAGTTTTGACTTATGAAAATTATGCTGTTGAATGGGTCCGATACCACACAAAGGATCGAGATAATGTAAGGGTAGTTCAGAATAGTGGTGTGTCATTAGTTGCGAGGACAATCCAAGTCTCTAGTGCTAAGGACATGAATCCTATAGAGAGTGATTTAAAATTTTATGGGGTGATCAGGGAAATATGGAAATTAGACTACCACGCATTCAAGGCCCCTCTATTTTTATGTACATGGGCAGCAAGTGACAAAGGTGTCAAGTCCGATGATCTTGGTTTCACCCTTGTCAACTTCAATCGACCAGCTCACAAAAAGGACAAATATGTCTCTGTTGACCAAGTCAACCAAGTATTTTATGTTGAGGATCCAGTTAATGCTAATTAGTTCATTGTGTTATCGGTGACAACTCGAGACTATCATGATGTTTACAATGAAGATGCTCCTGAAGACACCTCCTGGAACCCTCCCCCATTCTGTTCTAATATCCCTACATGTGACCCTACTAATATTGATGATGCAAGTGTTTGTAATAGAAGAGAAAATGTTGAAGGTATATGGGTCAAAAAGTTATAGGAGTCTAGCTATATATTCTCCTTATTTGTAATTGTTCTTGTTATTTGTAATTTTTCTTGTTATTTGTAATGTATCTTGTGATCTCTGTTTTCTTGTAATTTTTCAATGTAGTTATAGAAGTCTATATGTAATTTTTCTTGACAATTAAATGAGATTTTTGTTTAATTTTCTGCATATCTGTTAGACATTATATCATGAACTGTGTAGTTGTTCTAATTTGTTAAATATTAGTTAATTTTTCAGATTAGAGGAAGAGGAAAGAATGACACCGAAAAAGCAAATGCGAAAGCAATTAGAAAAGACTGCATCATAGAATCTTAGCGGTGGAAGCCCCAAGCGGCTGGAGGATGTTCCGAACAATGATGAAAACAATGAAGGACATGCATTGGAATCTCAACCGACTAACTCAGAACAGACAAATACTACAACTAATACTGCTACAAGGAAGTCTTGGGGTAAGCGAGGCATATGCGCAATGTACAAAGTGATTGTCAAGAAAGCTCACGGGAAGAAAGTGAAAGTCACTGCCAATGAATGGGGGATTCCTAATGGGGAAACTAGAGCCCGTTTGCAGTCTTACATTAGTATGTTAGTAAGGACTACGATTCCAATCGACATTTCGACGTGGCCAAATGTAGACCCTGAATTAAAATCAAAGCTTTGGTTAGATCTTCAGGTACTAGATCAATTGTAAAAAATTATTATCAAATGTAGATCTTGAATATAAGTTTTTCCTGTTATGATTTTGTGAACTTGTGTTTTTTCAGGCTACCTTCAAAGTTAAACCAGAAATTGAAAACATGGTCCTAAAGTCAGTAGGCTCTAAATGGCAACAGTTTAAGACTGATTTGATGAGAAAGTATGTGCTACCATTTATTGGAGAAATGAAGAAGCTGAGTAAGCTGTCAAGAGGCTATGGTTATGTTAGTAAAGCAACCTGGAAAAGGTTTGTGAGACAGAGGAAGATATGATTTTTTCAGGCTAAGTGGAAGGTATGTTTTAATTTTGTAATATATGATTTTGGTGATTTTTGTGCATCGTCTGTTGTAATTTTTGTAATCTTGTGACATGTTTTCAGGAAATTCATGAAACACAAAGTGAAAGAGTGTCTAAGAGAAAATATCATCACCGGTTGTCAAGAAAGGGCTATATCGGTTTAAAAGAAGATGAGGTAAGAAAAGTTCATTTAATTGTATAACTGTATTTAATTTATAATAGGTCAGTCCATAATAAATTAGAGTTCTACATTTTTTAGCCCTGGAGTTATTTGTATTACTGTATTTAATTTTATTTGTAACAGATAAAAAAAGGAAGGTTGAATCCGGGAGAAGAACCGGATAGAGCGATTTTTGGCAAAAGGCTCGTAAGCGGAAAAACGGACAAGAGGTCGAAGAGGTCGATGAAGATTTAGCTGTTGTATGCGATAAAATTGTAAGTTTTAATTTTGGTTAAATTACATTAAAGTAGGCGAATCAGTAAAATTAGGACGACATAAATCAGTAAAGTAGGCGAATCAGTATAAATAGGACCCCTGTCAATGTTTTGAATTGTTTTTTTCATGTTTAATTTAGCAAGCTTGTGTAATTTAAATAGGTATAGTTAATTGGTCTTTAATCATACTTTTTACAATTTAGGATGCATTACATGGCTACTGATTACAATTATACGAAATAATTATAATTTATTTTTTACTGAAAACTAGTTAACTCCATTTTGGTTAATTTATTTTCTTTTAATTTATTTTCTTGTTAACAGAACGCGTTGTTGGAAAAAAAGAAGAAGGGTGAGATTCAGTTTTCTGGTGCTAAAGATGTTCTGACAGCGGCTTTGGAGAGTCGTGAGCATTCTGGGAGGGTTCGGGATGTTGGAGGGTACATCACTCCAAAGCAATACTTTAATTTGCCGAGAGAGCCAAAGCTTCGAATCACAAAGGCAGAGTTGATGGCCCGTGATCGACAAAGGGATAAACTGCTTGAAAAAAAACGCAAGCTCTCGAGGCATAGATTGATCGCTTGAAGTCAGTGATCGAAAGTGGAGGTACTTTTCACTCTCCAATACCGCCTGAAAAGGCAAGTTTCGATCCGAAAAAGGATAAAGAAATGAAGTCAAATCCACCACCTGCAAGAGGAGTTGTGTTGGTATATGAAGATGATGACTGTGTTTTTACAGATGGCCCAACTAGGCCTTCACCTCCTGGAAGTCACGTAAGTTATTTTAATTTTGTGAGCAATCTTGTGATTTATCCTACTAAGGTAAATCATTGTTACCTTAATTTTTTAATTTTGTTTATTTAAATATTATAGGCCCAACAATCTTGTGAGCTATCTGTCGAGAGACTAGAGAATAAGGTTGCATTTGGTATGGTATATCCTCACGAGGATAATTTAACTGATTTGGTACATGGAGTTGATATACCAATTGGACATCAATGTGTCTCCGTTGATAGCCTCATAAAACCAGATGCCTTACTTCCAGCTGAGACATGTGGTGATGATATGATGACTGTCCGCGATGCTCTAAGATCTTTTTTGGCATGGCCTGAGGAATTAATTAGCTACACAAATGTTGCGGTATGATGAATAATATATATATGTATAATATTGTCTGAATTTTGAAATTAAATTGTTCATTTCAAGATATTAAAAATTAAGTGGTATGTACATTTTATTTTGGTTTTATATTATCATCAGGTGCAGAAAAAAGAAAGGCCCCGAACAAGTGCTGAAAAAATAAAAAAGAATGACGGGTTGCAAGATTTGAAGGCACAATTTTTTCAAGCAAAGCCAGGTGCGAAAGTGCCAAAGGGCTTTAAGCTGTTGTATAAACATGCAACAACTTGGATGAAAACTATCGGGGTCAGTATCCAGGTTCGATGTGAGCCGAATGTATTTGGAAATGAAAAACAATTTATTTGTTGCATGAGAATGTTGTGTCTTTATTGGAGTTTGAAATGTTGGGCCAAGTAGTAGTTGCAAGTTACATGGTGTAATATCCGGGATATATCGTTTAATTATTTTTGCTAATAAAAAATTATTATATGTGTTCAGTATCTATTCTGTGAATTATTTGTTAAGTGTTAAATGTGTTTGGATGTTTAAAAATATTACTAATTGAGTATTTTAATTTTTATATGTCCAAAAATAAAATATATATAATTTTCATATCTTCCTAATTATTTTTATGTTGATTTATGAATTTATAGGAATCATATGAATTTTATAAAATCTTTTTCCGGGTATTTAAAATCTATTTTATAAAAACGGGAACCAACCGACATCATCCGTTGTTACATTTTTAGAACCCGAAACTCTTCCGAGAACTCCTTCCTAACCTAATTGTAATATTCCAAGCATTTTCCATGTCTCGACTTTTTCGATCCGGCGTACGGTTTGTCCTGCGCGGGTCCTGGCGCAACATTTTTGATACAATATTCGTTTCGGTAAATCAATAAAACTCGTATTTTCAATAAACGGGAGCTTTTTATTAAACTATCACAATTATCACCTCGTAATACGTGTGACTAGGTGCTGAGACCAAGACCGCAGTATAAATTGTACTGATTTGGATAATTATCCCAAAAACCGATACCGTTTGGATCAGTTTTTACAAATAAACGTACCTTTTCATATCCGGAATGATCCAACGGGATATTAATTTTCCGTAATTATAAATAGCCTTTTACCGTACTGTATTTCGTATCAAAATCATTTGCAGACAGTTAATTATATAATTTTCCAGAGAAATACCCTAAATTCATAAAACCTTCTGAGAATCAAACTACAATTTCAAGGTGTTATTGAAATCAGTTGGAAAAGTTGGAGTAACCAAATCGAAGGTCTCAAGGAGTACTATCAGATTCTGTGTTCCATATCACTGCAGAAATCAAGGTTTATTTTCTGAAAATTTAGTTATTTTCGAATTATTTTTATTAAAAATATGAATTTTTGTTCGGATGATAGCTTGAATGATTTGATGATTGCATGTTGTAGAGCTTGTTTTCCTGATGATTTTTATATGTTATACGTCTGATTTGGAGTTCAATAACATGCTCAAAAGTGGGTTTAATTCTCGAATTTTAAAATTAGGGTTTATAACCCATATGAATGTTTTCAATTGAAATTTGGGGCTTTTGATCTAGGGGTTATTAGCTGTTGATTTATAGTGGGTTATGTTCCTTATGAAATTTGCAATTGATTTGTATATAGCTCGTTAACAGAGGATTAGTGAATCGAAAGGAGTTGTGTTTTGAAGATTTACGATGTTCGCCGGAAACCGGCAATGTTCTTGACCAATTTCCGGCCAGGACATGGATGATTGATGTGTCTTGATTGGACGAATAGATTCCTGGTGTTGTGTAGTATAAATCTGGAGCAGATGGTGAAGTGAGGGTGCTGGAATCGAGTTCTCCGGCCACCCCTGTATTTTCCGGCGACGGGGGTGTAAAAATTGCAGTTTAGTCCCTGGACTTTTGGGGACGATGAAGTTTGGTCCCTGAATTTTCTAGAGTTTGCAAATTTAGGATTCCTGTTTTAAAAATATTCAAAAATCATATTTCCTGTTTATTTTTATTATAAAAATTCGATTTTAATTTCTGAAAATTCCAAAAATTATTATTTTAATTTCAAAAATAAATCTGAATTAATTAGTTAATTAATTTCAGTTAATTTTTAATTGATTAATTAGTCAATTAATTCGAAAATTAATTGATTAATTGATTTAATTTATTATTAATTGATTTTAATTAATTATTTAATTAGATTTAATTATTTAAAAATGATTTAAAAATTTTGAAAAATAGTTTCGAGCTTTAAAATATTATTTTAAATTATCTTCAAGGCTCGATAATTATTATAAAATTGTTTTGAAGCCAGAATTGGCCAACCGAACCCTGTTTATTACTCCAAAATTGATCCAACGATCCGTTTTAATTCCGAAAAATGTTTTAAAAATCATTTTAAATATCCGAAGGCCTGTTTATGACCCAAAACTTCTTTATAAATGTTATATCATTGATTATGTGACATGTTATGTGCTATATGTGACTTGTTGGTCAACTATCGGTCTATATATTCAATGTTTACTTGTTTATTGTGTAAATTTCAATCCGTTAATCGAATTTGGGTGAAACGAGGGGTAGATAGAAGTATGTTTCGAACAAAATTATATGAGCCGAATATTGATAGATGCTTATGATATCTGAGCAGAAGAGGCAAGGCATAGGAAAGGGAAACAACTAGTCGAGGAGTAAGACAGTGGTAATTGAAAGCGAGTGCAGTATAGTAAGCTAGTACCAGGCAAGTGTTCTGAACTTTCTCGAGATATTGTAGTAATTAATAGTCCTGTTTGATATTGCAAGTGCTTTGAAGCACTAAACCCTAAACCATGATTACAGTTATTGATCTTGAGCCGTAAACCTGATTCTTTCTAGACCATTGATTGTTGTATACCCAAATACGAACCTCAAATATACGATACTACTTCACAAATACATACAAACTAAATATTAAACACTGAACCAGATTGCTTACACACTCAAACCATTGTATCTTATGCTTTGAAAGGCCAAATCCTTGAAACCTTGAAATATTATTTCCTTTGCTATCCAATTCTTTCACTACCTAGCATCCATGCTTTGAGAATGCCATATTGATCCTTATGCAGATTGAAACCATTTTCATTATTGAACGTCCAATGTTGTTAATGATTCTGTTTATTGCTTATTACTGTTTATTCTGTTATTATGGTAGAATTTGATTGTTTTTATAAAATTATGGACCGGATTGGTGGTCAGACCATATAATGGTCAAGTTAGGCCAATGTGTGCCTTGGATCCAGTAGTTAGAGCAGTGTTGTGTGCTTTGCTCGGGGTTAGTGCGTGACTGATCAGCAGCCTAACCTTGGTTTTGAAAATGAAAGTATAATATCCAATTCTAAATCATAATCTATTGTTCACTTGATACCATAACCATTTTCACCTGATGATCATTATTCTCAGTTTTGTCATTGTGACTTGCTGAGCTAGTTAGCTCATTTGTGCGATATTGTTTATGTTCTTTTCCAGTTAAGAAGGAACCGGTTGGTTCCGAGGATCCCCAGTCCAGCACGAGAGCTAGAGGTTCAGGTTGATCGAGCTGAGCTAGTAGGCTTCTTTTGGGATAATATAAGTTTGTAAAAGTTTGTAATAATGTTTAATTACTCAGTTCTGAGTTGGAGTAGTTGGGATTCGAATGTTTGTAATATAAGTAAGTGTGTTTGGCTTGTGTGCATACTTTAACCTGTTGCGGTCCGTGGTAATTGGTAAGTAGGGTCACTGCATATTATTATTATCCTTATTATTGTTATAAGCAGGATTAAATAAGGTGTGTGTGTGGACCCCAAACTTCTGACCCGGGTTTGGAGGGCGCCACAGGTTTGGTATCAGAGCTACAGCTTATAAGTCACTGACACAAGCCTAAGTTGACGGGAATGGGTAGAGGGTTAGGATTAGAAGTAAAGAATAGAAAGATAGAACATCGAGAGGTTGAGTGCTATGGTATAACAGGTATTAGTATGATTCACGTCGTGGTTCGAGATTCTTATATTGCGATATGATTTCAGATAGCAGCGATGGCCGACTCTTTTATCCCCTTATCAGCTGATCACTCAGAGCCTTCAGTTGGAGTACCATCTTCAGATCCACGTCCCGTTGTTCCACCAGTGTTGGCTATTCTACCTCAACCTGTGTTGCAGCTCGTACCATTGCAGGCTATTCCACCCCCAGGCATGAGGCCACCTATCAGAGGACCCCCATCTGCTGATTCAGGCTTTACTGATCATTCAGTTACAGGAGTACCTTTTCAGTTCTCTTATTATCCTGTCCCATATCATCAGTTTGAGGCTTGCCTTATGGAGCAGCGATTCCTACAGGGCCAGATTCGGGAGTTACTACATATCATGCGTACCAGAGAGGTTGGGAGTGGTGAGAGGCGATTTAGAGAGAGGCTCCAAGTGTTTCGTAGAGCAGCTGTTGTGAGGATTGCTGAGGCTGCACATGAGGACATCACCCCTGATTTCCTAGTGGAGTGGGCTAAGTGGGTTCTAGAGGAGCTTGAGGAGATTGGAGGTCCAGACTTGCCATAAGTCAGAGATCCAGAGATGGAAATTCTGAGCAGTGTTGTTATGTTTGTGTAGTATGTACAGTAGTGTGTAGTGTATATCAGTAGACTTTTGAGTTATATCTATAGACTAGCTATGCTGACTAGTGAGTAGGTTGTTGTACCCTTTTGTTTTTACTTCCGAAGCGTCTTTACGCTTGTACTACCCAAAGCTTTTGATCTATATATATCAGTACCTTTTCCTTTCTAGTACTATCATTTACTTTACTGCACCTGTTTTACTTTACCTTATTTATTGCACCAGTTATACCCCTGTGATACCATGTACCATGTTCCCTTAACTGTTTACATTCTATAAAGAAGCATGCAATTTACTTAGTTCAACTGTTACAACTGTTTTCAAAAAAAGAGACATTTCTGTTTTACAAAACTTTTCTTTTATGCAAAGGATTTGATTTAAAAGCTAAATAAGTTGTTTGATTCTTTACAGAAAATGTCTCCCAGAAGAAATACCCGCACCAACACCCAGAATGAAGAAACCAACAACAACAACAATAATAACCAAGATGACACAAACCAGAATGCAAACCCAGGACCCATAGACCCAGCAATAGCCCAGATTCTTCAAATCTTGGCCCAACAAACAGTTCACCTGGCACAACAACAACAAAGACAGACTAATCCCCAGGTAACTTTCAAAACTTTTCAGGCAATAAACCCACCAGAATTCAAGGGTTCCTTAGAGCCGATTGAAGCAAATGTTTGGTTAAAGGAGATAGAGAAGGCATTTTCCTTAGTGAAAGTAAAGGAAGAACAAAAGGTTGAGTTTGCAAGTTACTATTTGAAGAATGAGGCCACCTATTGGTAGGAGATGGTGAAGACATTGGAAGGTACAGATGTTATTACTTGGGAGAGGTTTAAGGAATTATTTTTAGAAAAGTATTTTCCTCAGTTTGTTTAGGATCAGATGGAGCTGAAGTTTTTAGAATTAAAGCAAGGGAATATGTCGGTGGCGGATTATGAGAGTAAGTTTGAGGAATTGTCAAGGTATGTGCCGTCATATATGGATACTGACAGGAAGAAGGCTAAAAGATTCCAGCAAGGTTTGAAGCCATGGATCAGAGGGAAAGTAGCCATTTTTGAATTGGATACCTATGTCGGAGTTGTATAGAAGGCCGTGATCACAGAGACAGAAAGCGAGATGTCACAGAAGGAGAAAGAAAGCAAGAAAAGGAAATTTGAAGGGAATGAAGGTCAGTCACAACCAGGGAGGTTTCCAAATTTTAAGAATTGTTAGAGAAAGGAGTAATCAGACCCAGTGTATCCCCGTGGGGTGCACCGGTACTATTTGTCAAGAAGAAAGATGGAAGCATGAGACTGTGCATCGATTATAGGGAGCTCAACAAGTTTATAATAAAAAACAAGTATCCGTTACCCAGAATTGATGATCTGTTTGATCAACTGAAGGGAGCCAAGTACTTCTCCAAGATTGATTTAAGATCAAGATATCATCAACTGAAGATCAAGCCAGAGGATATACCCAAGACAGCTTTCAGAACAATGTATGGACATTACGAATTTTTAGTGATATCTTTTGGATTGACCAATGCCCCGGCAGCGTTTATGGACCTGATGAACATAATTTTCAAGGACTACTTGGACAAGTTCGTTATTGTGTTTATAGACGATATTTTGATTTATTCAAAGAAGGAAGAGGATCATGCGGAACATTTGAGAACAGCTTTGGAGATTTTAAGGAAAAAGAAATTATATGCTAAATTCTCAAAGTGTGAGTTTTGGTTACAGGAGGTTCAGTTCTTAGGACATATAGTCAGTAATGAAGGGATCAAAGTGGACCCAACAAAGATTGAGGCCATTACAAATTGGGAAAGACCGAGAACACCCACCGAAGTAAGAAGTTTCTTGGGATTAGCGGGATATTATCGTCGATTCGTTCAAAATTTCTCAAGAATTGCAACACCATTGACAAAGCTTACATGGAAGAATGAAAAGTTTATATGGAATGGCAAGTGTGAAGAAAGTTTTCAAAAATTGAAGCAACGATTAATCACATCACCTGTTTTGTCACTTCCAGACGATCAAGGGAATTTTGTAATTTATAGCGATGCTTCTCATAAAGTACTAGGATGTGTTCTGATGTAGCATGATAAGGTGATTGCGTATGCGTCAAGGCAATTGAAACCACACGAACAGAAATATCCTACTCATAATTTGGAGCTAGCAGCCATAGTTTTTGCTTTGAAAATTTGGAGACATTATTTGTATGGAGAAAAGTGCGAGATTTACACGGATCACAAAAGCTTGAAATATATATTCACATAGAAGGAACTTAATATGAGGCAAAGGAGATGGTTAGAATTGATCAAGAATTACGACTGCACTATTAATTATCATCCCGGTAAAGCAAACGTTGTAGCAGACACGTTGAGTCGGAAGGAAAAGTTAAATGTGTTATTAGTACCTGAAGAGATATATAAGGAATTTCAGAAACTGGAATTGGAGATTAGAGTTTGCAAGCCTGATGAAGCAAAAATGTACAGTATGACTTTCCAGCTGGAGTTGTTAGAGAAAATAAAGAAGTGTCAGGAAGATGTAATGGATCAAGATATAAATCGTTTGGTAGGTGAAGAATTGTGCACGCAAAAGGATGATCAAGGTATTCTTAGGTTTTCTTCAAGAATTTAGATTCCACCGGTGACGGAACTGAAGAATGAAATTTTACAGGAAGCACATAATTCAAGGTATTCAATCCATCCAGGGAGTACCAAAATGTATAGAGATTTAAAGGAGAATTATTGGTGGCCAGATATGAAGAGGGAAATTGCGGAATGGGTTAGCAGATGTTATACATGTCAGAGAGTTAAAGCCGAACATCAAAGACCAAGTGGATTGCTACAGCCATTGGAGATTCCAGAGTGGAAGTGGAAACATATTGCCATGGATTTCATAGTTGGATTACCAAGGACAAGGGCTAACCATGATGCCATTTGGGTTATAGTGGATAGACTTACTAAGTCAGCTCATTTTCTGCCTATAAATGAAAGATTTTCGCTCGATAAATTAGTCCATATGTACGTGAAGGAAATCGTAGTTCGTCATGGAGTTCCTATGTCTATTGTATCTGATCGAGATCCAAAATTTAATTCAAGATTTTGGAGGAGTTTTCAAGAATGCGTGGGAACAAGACTGAATATGAATACAGTTTACCACCCACAGACGGATGGCCAAAGTGAAAGAACGATCCAGACGATTGAAGATATGTTGCATGTTTGTGCTATTGATTTCAAAGGAAGTCTGGACGGGCATTTACCTCTGGTAGAATTTGCTTACAACAACAGTTATCATGCCATTATTGGGATGCCCCCCTACGAAGCCCTTTATGGACGCAAGTGCAGATCTCTAGTGTATTGGGATGAAGTAGGAGAACGCAAAATACTTGCACCTGAATTAGTACAACAAACGAAGGAAGTGGTTGAAATTATCCAGAAGAGATTGATAGTCGCACAGAACCGTCAAAGGAAATATGCAGACCAGTCAATGAAAGACATGGAATTCGAAGAAGGAAGCTTGGTATTACTGAAAGTATCACCGTGGAAGGGACTAACGAGGTTTGGAAAGAAAGGAAAGCCGAGCCCAAGATATGTCGGACCTTTTGAGATTCTAAAGCGCGTTGGCAAAATAGCTTACGAATTGGCGTTACCTCCGCACATGGAGCACATTCACAATGTTTTTCACGGATCGATGCTTAAGAAGTATAATCCAGACTCCAGGCATGTAATAGAATATGAGCCAATAGAGCTTCAGGCAGATTTGTCATATGTAGAAAGTCCGATAGAGATTTTAGAGGAAAGAGAGAAGGTATTGAGAAATAAAGTGGTAAAGCTAGTAAGAGTATTATGGAGAAACCCAAAGGTTGAAGAGTCAACCTGGGAGTTAGAAGGTGATATGAGAGAAAAGTACCCTCGTTTGTTTTCTTATGAGATTCTGAGGACAAAATCCTTTTAAGGGGGGAAGGATGTTATATCCGGGATATATCGTGTAATTATTTTTGCTAATAAATAATTATTATATGTGTTCAGTATCTATTATGTGAATTATTTGTTAGGTGTTAAATGTGTTTGGATGTTTAAAAATATTATTAATTGAGTATTTTAATTTTTATATGTCCAAAATAAAATATAGATAATTGTCATATCTTCCTAATTATTTTTATGTTGATTTATGAATTTATAGGAATCATATGAATTTTATAAAATCTTTTTCCGGGTATTTAAACTCTATTTTATAAAAACGGGAACCAACCGACGTCATCCGTTGTTACGTTTTTAGAACCCGAAACTCTTCCGAGAACTCCTTCCTAACCTAATTGTAATATTCTGAGCATTTTCCATGTTTCGACTTTTTCGATCTGGCGTACGGTTTGTCCTGCGCGGGTCCCGGCGCAACATTTTCGATACAATATTTGTTTCGGTAAATCAATAAAACTCGTATTTTCGATAAACGAGAGTTTTTTATTAAACTATCATAATTATCACCTCGTAATACGTGTAACCAGGCGCTGAGACCAAGTCCGCAGTACAAATTATACTGATTTGGATAATTATCCCGAAAACCGATACTGTTTGGATCAGTTTTTTTAAATAAACGTACCGTTTTATATCCGGAATGATCCAACGGGATACTAATTTTCCGTAATTATAAATAGCCTTTTACCGTATTTTATTTCGTATCAAAATCATTTGCAGAGAGTTAATTATATAATTTTCCAGAGAAATACCCTAAATTCATAAAACCTTCTGAGAATCAAACTACAATTTCAAGGTGTTATTGAAATCAGTTGGAAAAGTTGGAGTAACCAAATCGAAGGTCTCAAGGATTACTATCAGATTCTGTGTTCCATATCACTGCAGAAATCAAGGTTTATTTTCTGAAAATTTAGTTATTTTCGAATTATTTTTATTAAAAATATGAATTTTTGTTCGGATGATTGTTTGAATGATTTGACGATTGCATGTTGTAGAGCTTGTTTTTCCTGATGATTTTCATATTTCATACGTCTGATTTGGAGTTCAATAACATGCTCAAAAGTGGGTTTAATTCTCGAATTTTAAAATTAGGGTTTATAACCCGTATGAATGTTTTCAATTGAAATTTGGGGCTTTTTGATCTAAGGGTTATTAGATGTTGATTTATAGTGGGTTATGTTCCTTATGAAATTTGCAATCGATTGGTATATAGCTCGTTAACAGAGGATTAATGAATCGAAGGGAGTTGTGTTTTGAAGATTTACGATGTTCGCCGGAAACCAGCGATGTTCTTGGCCAAATTCCGGCCAGGACAGGGATGATTGATGTGTTTTGATTGCACGAATAGATTCCTGGTGTTGTGTAGTATAAATCTGGAGCAGATGGTGAAGTGAGGGTGCTGGAATCGAGTTCTCCGGCCACCCCTGTATTTTCCGGCGACGGGGGTCTAAAAATTGCAGTTTAGTCCCTGGACTTTTAGGGACGATGAAGTTTGGTCCCTGAAATTTCCAGGGTTTGCAAATTTAGGATTCCTGTATTAAAAATATTCAAAAATCATATTTCCTATTTATTTTATTATAAAAATTCGATTTTAATTTCTGAAAATTCCAAAAATTATTATTTTAATTCCAAAAATTATTTTTAATTCAAAAATAAATCTGAATTAATTAGTTAATTAATTTCAGTTAGTTTTTAATTGATTAATTAGTCAATTAATTCGAAAATTAATTGATTAATTGATTTAATTAATTATTAATTGATTTTAATTAATTATTTAATTAGATTTAATTATTTAAAAATGATTTAAAAATTTCGAAAAATAGTTTCGAGCATTAAATTATTATTTTAAATTATCTTCAAGGCTCAATAATTATTATAAAATTGTTTTGAAGCCAGAATTGACCAGCCGAACCCTGTTTATTACTCCAAAATTGATCCAACGATCCGTTTTAATTCCGAAAAATGTTTTAAAAATCATTTTAAATATCCGAAGGCCTGTTTATGACTTGAAACTTCTTTATAAATGTTATATCATTGATTATGTGATATGTTATGTGCTATATGTGACTTGTTGGTCAACTGTCGGTCTATATATTCAATGTTTACTTGTTTATTGTGTAAATTTCAATCCGTTAATCGAATTTGGGTGAAACGAGGGGTAGATAGAAGTATGTTTCGAACAGAATTATATGAGTCGAATATTGATAGATGCTTATGATATGTGAGCAGAAGAGGCAAGGCATAGGAAAGGGAAACAGGTAGTCGAGGAGTAAGACAGTGGTGATTGAAAGCGAGTGCAGTATAGTAAGCTAGTACCAGGCAAGTGTTCTGAACTTTCTCGAGATATTATAGTAATTGATAGTCCTGTTTGATATTGCAAGTGCTTTGAAGCACTGAACCCTAAACCATGATTCCAGTTATTGATCTTGAGCCGTAAACCTCATTCTTTCTAAACCATTGATTGTTGTATACCCAAATACGAATCTCAAATATATGATACTACTCCACAAATACATACAAACTAAATATCAAACACTGAACTAGATTGCTGAAACCCTCAAACCATTGTATCTTATGCTTTGAAAGGCCAAATCCTTGAAACCTTGAAATATTATTTCCTTTTCTATCCAATTCTTTCACTACCTAGCATCCATGCTTTGAAAATGCCATATTGATCCTTATGCAGATTGAAACCATTTTCATTATTGAACGTCCAATGTTGTTAATGATTCTGTTTATTGCTTATTACTGTTTATTCTATTATTATGGTAAAATTGGATTGGTTTTATAAAATTATGGACCTGATTCATGGTCAGACCATATAATGGTCAAGTTAGGCCAATGTGTGCCTTGGATCCAGTAGTTGGAGCAGTGCTGTGTGCTTTGCTCGGGGTTAGTGCGTGACTGATCAACAGCCTAACCTTGGTTTTTAAAATAAAAATATAATATCCAATTCTAAATCATAATCTATTGTTCACTTGATACCATAACCATTTTCACCCGATGATCATTATTCTCAGTTTTGTCATTGTGACTTGCTGAGCTAGTTAGCTCATTTGTGCGATATTGTTTATATTCTTTTCCAGTTAAGAAGGAACCAGTTGGTATCGAGGATCCCCAGTCCAGTGCGAGAGCTAGGGGTGCAGGTTGATCGAGCTGAGCTAGTAGGCTTCTTTTGGGATAATATAAGTTTGTAAAAGTTTGTAATAATGTTTAATTACTCAGTTCTGAGTTGGAGTAGTTGGGATTCGAATGTTTGTAATATAAGTAAGTGTGTTTGGCTTGTGTGTATACTTTAACCTGTTGCGGTCCGTGGTAATTGGTAAGTAGGGTCACTGCATATTATTATTATTATCCTTATTATTGTTATAAGTAGGATTAAATAATGTGTGTGTGTGGACCCCAAACTTCTGCCCCGGGTTTGAGGGCGCCACACATGGCGTAAGTTACCTTTTTTTCTTTTTAATGATCATTTTTTTTAATGTTTGTAATTTTCCAGAACTTGCATTTTAATATCAGCACTCTTTCGATAGGCACTTGCATTCTGAGATTACTGAAATACCAGAACTGGCAGAGACATTTGCTTTTATTGACCCCGGATCCACATATCACGTGAATGCTGATTTTGAAGCATACATTCTAAACCGGTTGAGAGAGGGTAACCCGGATCGCCTATTCTTTCTTCCTTATAATCAGAAGTAAGTACTTATTGTAATACTGAAAATTAAAAACATGGATAGTACAGTACAAACTTCTATGTGATGTGTCCTATCTGTCTTTGTTTTTTTTGTGAAAATAGTATGCATTGGATTTTGGTCGTTATCTGGGAAGGGGAAATATATATTCTGAATCCACTACCTCACCCGACACAATTTTCAGAACTAGAAAAGGCGTTATCAAGGTAAATTTTTATTAACGTAACAGTTTGGTATAATTGCATGTTCATTTCTGTACATTGTATGAGATTTTATGTTTTTTATGAAGGGCTTTGAAAAGTTACAACTCTGAAACCGGCAGGGGCAACAAGATGGCCAAGGCAAAGTTTCTTAGTGTAAGTACAATAGATCGAGTACCTAATATTTATGCTTAATATATATGATTTATTTGACATGCCTGATTTGTCTTTTAATTAATGGAATAGGGATCTCCCAAACAACCTGGTGGGATTGAATGTGCGTATGTAATAATGCGATACATGAAAGAAATTATCGATGATGACAAGTTGAATTTTGCTAAAAAGGTATTACTTTGACGCTTCCAGTTTGCTATATACTGAGATATGGTTACTTTTCGATATGGTTACTTTTCATTCATGTACTGAATTTTGTTTGTTTGGAATTTGTAGTAGTTGGCCAAGAATCGATCGTGTTACAGTATTGAACAGCTAGATGAAGTTCGCATTGAGGCTCTGCAGTTCATCCAAGAGCATATCTGATCAATTCTTGTACTCAAGGTATTTTCTTTTGCGTAGTCGTACATTCAGTAATTTAGACAGTTCTATGTAGTAAGAATGTAAGTGTATGAATGTTAGGGTTGGTGTATAGGTTTGTAAATGCTAGGGGTTGTACATTTGGTAATGTAGATTCTGTAGTTTTTGAATGATTGATGCAGATGATGGGGTTGGTGATGGTGATTTTTGGATGACTGATGCAGATGATGGGGTAGGTGTTGGTGGTTTTCGGATGATTGAATGGTTAAATGTATGAATGATTGACTGGTTGGATTTGTATGGATGCTTGTTATTCCAATGTTTTAGTTTTGGTTATGTAGTAAAGGACATCGGTTTTATTTATAACAAATGTCTATTAGTAACGAGTACATCGCTTTTTTAGAAAATTAGTGATGTAAAACTTTACATAATTTGGTCTATAAATTTCTTACACATCACTTTCAATTAAGAAAAGCTGATGTCAAAGAAGATAATGTACATCACTTTAAGGTAAAAAACTGATGTCAAAGAAATCCAGGTTCAAGTCTAAATGAAACATAGAAATCACTTTGTTTAAGATAAAACTGATGTCAAGTGACGTTATAAACATCACTTTTAACCAAACAAAATTGATGTCAAAAAACGCAATGTACATCAATTTAAGACAAATAACTGATGTGAAAGACTAACATGTTCAAGTCTAAATGATACATAAACATCACTTCATTCTAGAAAAACTGATGTCTATACACTAAATTAGACATCACCTTTCATTAAAGAAACAAATGTTTAATATGCCATTTTACATCACCGCTGTCAAAATTATCGATGTTTTTGTGACAAAAAACATAGCTCAATATATGTTTAATATGTTTTAATAGGTGTAATTTAGTTATTAAATAATTTTGTTATAGTATTTTTTGAAAATATCATCACATAGACATCAATATTTTTCACTAAAATCGATGTTTTTGTGACAAAAAACATAGCTCATGATGTGTTTAACATGTTTAATTAGGTATAATTTAGTTATTAAATAATTTATTTATAGCATTTTATGTAAATAATTAACACATAGACATCTGTTTTTTAACTAAAATCGATGTCTAATCGAGTATAGACATCGGTTATCCACCGATGTCTAGAATAGACATCACTGACATCAACATCGGTTGTGAAACAGCATAGACATCGATCAAAAAACTGAGGTTAAACCATAATAAATGAGGTGATTTAAAGGAATCAAGTTTCTTGCTAAACAACCAATATAATTGGATATTCATTTTAAGTTTTTAAAACCAAGGTTAGGTTGCTGATCAGTCACGCACTAACCCCGAGCAAAACAAACAACACTGCTCTCACTACTGGATCCAAGGCACACATTGGCCTAACTTGACCATTGATATGGTCTGACCACGAATCTGGTCTCTATATAAAAACTATCCAATTCTAAAGCAGTTCAATATGATAAACCATATAATTCGATAATACAAGATCATAATCAACTGTGATGAAATATTTGTATAAAGACATAATGCATTTCATGAGTATCACAAGGGGTATCGAATTATGTATAGGAAATGGCCTCCAGCTTGTAGGAGAATTGGGGTATTAGAGGAACAATGGTTTACAAGATTTAGCTCTTTGATGTTGCAAGGTATGGTTGAGTACAAAAGTTTCAGTATATTTAAACAATTTTGTTCCAGTGTTTGGTATAAGATGGGTATATATATTTGTGGAGTAGTATCGTATTTGTGTGGTTTAGTATCTAGTAGATCAACAAGAAATGGTTTACAAAGAATAAGGCTTACGGCTCAAAGATCCATTGATGTGGCTTAGGTTCAATGCTGAAGGATTCAAAGTATTTATAATATGAAACAGAGCTATTTTGAGTATTAACAGTATGTCACAAGAGAATTTAGAAATATTTGCAATATATCTCGAGAAAGGTTTAGAAGTACTTGCCTTATCATAATCGATTTTAACTTCACTTGTACTTGTCTAATGACTCCATTCAATCATCACTCGTCTGCTTTTCTTATGCCTCGCTTCTATCCTCTGATTACTTGCTGTATTTTCTACATGTCAATTTCTATTTTCTAATCATCTGCTTCCCTTTCTTACACCTTGCTTATTCTGCTAGGCATTATAAATATCTATCAATATTTAGCTCATACGATTCTATTTGACATACACTTCTATCTACCCTTCGTTTCACCCAAATCCGATTAACGGATTGAAAGTTATACTATAAACAAGTAATCACCGAATATATAGACCGACAGTCAACCAACAAGTCACATATAACACATAGCACGTCACATAATCAATGACATATCATTTATAAAGAAGTCTCGGGTCATGAATAGGCTTTCAGTTACTTAAAATGATTTTTAAAACATTTTTCGGAATTAAAACGGGTCGTTGGATCAATTTTGGAGTAATAAACAGGGTTCGGTTGGCCAATTCTGGCTCCGAAACAATTTTATACTAATTATCGAGCCTTGGAAATAATTTAAAATAATATTTTAAAGCTCGAAACTATTTTTCGGAATTTTTAAATCATTTTTAAATAATTAAATCTAATTAAATAAGTAATTAAAATCAATTAATAATTAATTAAATCAATTAATCAATTAATTTTCGAATTAATTGACCAATTAATCAATTAAAAATTAACTGAAATTAATTAATTAATTAATTTAGATTTATTTTGGAATTAAAATAATTTTCAGAATTAAAATACTAATTTTTAGAATTTTCAGAAATTAAAAATGAATTTTTATAATAAAAATAAATAGGAAATATGATTTTTAAACATTTTTAAAACAGGAATCCTAAATTTGCAAAGTTTGGAAACTTCAGGGACCTAACTGTATCGTCCCAAAAAGTTCAGGTATCAAACTGCAATTTTTACACCCCCGTCGCCGAAAAATGCAGGGGTTGCCGGAGAACACGATTCCGGCCTCCTCACCTTACCACAAGCTCCAGATCACATCTACAAACTACCAGGAATACAATCATGCAATCAAAACAACCTAACAATCCCTGAGTTGGCCGGAATTTGGCCGTGAAGTTTGCCAGTTTCCGGCGAACTTCGAAAATATTCAAAACACAACTCCCTTCTCTACAGACCTCGTTGATTCATGAAACTTATACGACTGGATTGCAAATTTCACAGATAACACAATCCACTATATCACAACATCAATCTATTCCAGAATAAGAAACCCCCAAATTTCAATTAAGAACATTCATACGGGTTATAAACCGTAATTTTAAAATTCGAAAATCAAACTCAAATTTGAACATGTTATTGAACTCCAAATCAGACGTATAATATATCAAAATCATCAGGAAAACAAGCTCTATAACATGCAATCATCAAATCATACAAACAACCATCCGAACAAAAATTCATATTTTTAATAAATTTAATTCGAAAATAAATAAATTTTCAGAAAATAAACCTTTGATTCTGCAGTGAAACAAAGCTCAGAATCTGATAGAACACTTCAAATCCTTCGTTTTGGTTACTCAAGCTTTGAAAACAGAGATCGGTAACGCCTTCGTTTTGCTGTTTGATTCTTAGAACAGTTTATGTAATTAGGGTTTTTCTCTGAAAATTATAGAATTAACTATCTGCAAATGATTTTGATACGAAATAAAATACGCTAAAAGACTATTTATAATTACAGAAAATTAGTATCCCGTTGGATCATTCCGGATATAAAACGGTACGTTATTTGTAAAAATTGATCCAAACGGTATCGATTTTCGGGATAATTATCCAAACCAGTACAATTTGTACTGCGGTCTTGGTCTCAGCGCCTGGTTACACGTATTACGAAGTGATAATTGGGATAGTTTAATAAAAAGCTCTCGTTTATTGAAAATACGGGTTTTATTGATTTACCGAAATGAATATTGTATCGAAAATGCTGCGCCGGGACCCGCGCAGAACAAACCGTAAGCCGGATCGAAAAAGTCGAAACATGGAATATGCTCGAAATATTACAATTAGGTTAGGAAGGATTTCTCGGAAGAGTTTCGGGTTCCAAAAACGTAACAACGGGTGACGTCGGTTGGTTCCCGTTTTTATAAAATAGATTTTAAATACTCGGAAAAAGATTTTATAAAATCCATATGATTCCTATAAATTCATAAATCAACATAAAAATAATTACGAAGATATGACAATTATCTATATTTTATTTTGAGCATACAAAAATTGAAATACTCAATTAATAATATTTTTAAACATCCAAACACATTTAACACTTAACAATTAATTCACATGATAGATACTGAATACATATAATAATTATCTATTAGCAAAAGTAGTTGCACGATATATCCCGGATATTACATCCTCCCCCTTAAAAGGATTCTGTCCTCAGAATCTCCTAAGAAATTAAATGAGGGTACTTTTCCTTCATATTACTTTCTAACTCCCAGGTTGACTCTTCAACCTTTGGGTTTCTCCACAATATTTTCACTAATTTTATCACTTTATTTCTCAATACCTTATCTATTTCCTTTAGAATCTCTATCGGATTCTCCACATATGACAAATCTACCTGAAGCTCTATCGGCTCATATTATATTACATGGCTGAAGTCTAAATTACATTTCTTAAGCATTGATATGTGAAAAACATTGTGAATGTGCTCCACGTGCGGAGGTAACGTCAACTCGTAAGCTACTTTGCCAATACATTTTAGAATCTCAAAAGGTCCGACATATCTTAGGCTAAGCTTTCCTTTCTTTCCAAATCTCGCTAATTTCGTTCATGGTGGTAGTTTCAGTAATACCAAGCTTCCTTCTTCGAATTCCATATCTTTCCTTGATTAATCTGCATATTTTCTTTGACGATCTTGTGCTGCTATCACTCTTTTCTAGATAATGTTAACAGTTTCCTTTGTCTGCTGTATTAATTTAAGTCCAAGTATTTTGCGTTCACCTACTTTATCTCAATACACTGGAGATCTGCGTTTGCGTTCATAAAGGATTTCGTAGGGTGGCGTCCCAATTCTAGCGTGATAATTGTTGTTGTAAGCAAATTCTACCAGAGGTAAATGCTTGTTCCAACTTCCTTTGAAATCAATAGCACAATCACGTAACATGTATTCGATTGTCTGGATCGTTCGTTCACTCTGGCCATCTGCCTGCGGATGGTAAGCCGTACTCATATTCAGTTCCATTTCCAAGTATTCTTGAAAATTCTTCCAAAATCTTAAATTAAATCCTGGATCTCTATCGGATACGATGGACACGGGAATTTCATGATGAACTATGATTTCTGTTAAGTACATATGAACTGACTTGTCCAGGGAAAATCTTCCATTTATAGACAGAAAATGGGCTGACTTGGTAAATCTATCCATTATAATCCAAATGGTATCATGATTAGCTTTTGTGCTTGGTAACCCAACTATGAAATCCATGGTGACATGCTCTCACTTCCACTCTAGAACCTCCAATGGCTGTAGCAATCCACTTGATCTCTGATATTCTACTTTAACTCTTTGACATAAATAACATCTGCTAATTCATTCCGTAATTTCCCTTTTTCATATCTGGCAACCAATAATTTTCCTTTAACTCTCTATACATCTTGGTATTCCCTGAATAGATTGAATACCTTGATCATCCTTTTTTTTTGCGTGCACAATTATTTATCTACCAAACGATTTATATCCTAATCCATTATCTCTTCTTGACATTTCCGTATCTTTTCTAGCAACTCCGACTGGAAAGTCACTATACATTCTTACTCCTTTTGGATCATGGACCCTGACTCCCAATTTCAACTTTTAGAATTCCATAGATAATTCTTCTGGTATAATCTCTATGTTCATTCTCTCTTCTTCTTACTCATCTCTTGCCACTACATTTGCTATTTTCTCGGGAGTTCATACTTCAAATTTTTATGGTCCGTATATATCTCACATTCGTTTTGCTGTTTGATTCTTAGAACAGTTTATGTAATTAGGGTTTTTCTCTGAAAATTATAGAATTAACTATCTGCAAATAATTTTGATACGAAATAAAATACGGTAAAAGACTATTTATAATTACGAAAAATTAGTATCCCGTTGGATCATTCCGGATATAAAACGGTACGTTATTTGTAAAAATTGATCCAAACGGTATCGGTTTTCGGGATAATTATCCAAACTAGTACAATTTGTACTGCGGTCTTGGTCTCAGCGCCTGGTTACACGTATTATGAAGTGATAATTGGGATAGTTTAATAAAAAGCTCCCGTTTATCGAAAATACGGGTTTTATTGATTTACCGAAACGAATATTGTATCGAAAATGCTGCGCCGGGACCCGCGCAGAACAAACTGTACGCCGGATCGAAAAAGTCGAAACATGGAATATGCTCGGAATATTACAATTAGGTTAGGAAGGAGTTCTCGGAAGAGTTTCGGGTTCCAAAAACATAACAACGGGTGACGTCGGTTGGTTCCCGTTTTTATAAAATAGATTTTAAATACTCGGAAAAAGATTTTATAAAATCCATATGATTCCTATAAATTCATAAATCAATATAAAAATAATTAGGAAGATATGACAATTATCTATATTTTATTTTGAGCATATAAAAATTGAAATACTCAATTAATAATATTTTTAAACATCCAAACACATTTAACACCTAACAATTAATTCACAGCATAGATACTGAATACATATAATAATTATTTATTAGCAAAAGTAGTTGCACGATATATCCCGGATATTACAGTCTTTGTACCAGAGATTCTTAGTAGATCTCTTATAGCCTTCAAAATATATTCTGACCATCTTCTTGTAACATCAGATTTTACTCCAGAAGATAATGAATATGTTGAAGTTCTCTGACAGACTTCTTTAGTACATCAGTATCAGCTAGTCTATAAGTCCTTCCATCATTGAGAAATAAAATCAATTTCTCTTTAAGATTCTCCTTATCATGAGCATCTATCACAACTTGAGCAGACAACACCTTGTCAAGGCGCTTTTGTTTGTTTTGTTCATATGGTTTGTCTGTCAACATGAAAGGATCTCTTAGAGTAACTTCTACTCCTGTTTGAATCTTCTCTTTGTCAGAACCTAATCCAGCTCTATATCTAGGTTGCTTGGCTCTCAACCCAAATGTAGCGAGTTGATTAATCATGAGATTGGATTTTGGTTCAACTGGAATAGCTTTCTTCCATAACAGCTTCTTCTTATCAGCAATTGTCATTTTATTCAAATCAACTTGATCAGAATTTGTTGTTTCTTCTATAGCTTGTTGTCCTTCATTCTGAACAAATTGAGCAGTGTCAGAGGTTGTTTTAGATTCTTAAATTATATTTCTTCTTTTCAGAATTTGAACAGTTTCATCTTCAACAAGATTATCATCAGTTACTTGAACCATTTTGCATACTGGTTTTATCTGAACTTGAGGAATTTTCATCTCCAGTGACTTGGTTGGTTCATCAACTTTTCCTTTCCCTTTGTCTTTGGGATCACTCTCAGACTGTGATCTAGTCTTGAACTTTGAAATTTTAGAATTTGACTTTTCCTTGATCACAATGCCTTTTTCCTTAGGCCTTGGAGGTTTCTTTGCATCAGAAGCTTTAGACTTAAGATTTGTCTTCTCAGTTGCAAATCTAGCTTCTTCCTCCTTGAGAGCTTCTAAATCCATTCCTGGATTGTGTTTCAGAAATAATCTTCTTGCTATCTCCTCATCAAGTGTCTGGATTTTAGGATCTTTGTAATAAACGGTAGTCTTCTTCCCTTTTAGCTTCAGAGTTTGCATAAACTTTTGAGAGTCTTTTGATCCTGACTGAATCAGAATATCAGAACTTGATATCAGACTTTGTTTATCAGCACTTGACTTCAGACTTTGAGTATTTACAACATTAGAACTTGACTTTTTCTGTATAGAAGATTTTCCTTGAACTTTTCTTTGACCTCTGATCTTTTCAGAGTTTCCCTGCTCATCACCTTTATCATCCTTCTTCTTCAGTACTTGAGTAGGTGAGCTTTTGGACTTAACTACCTTCTCCCCCTTTTTGGCATCATCAGGAAGTAAGAGAGAGAGAAGAAGTTCAACTGAAGATTGGATTTCATCCAATTGAGCTTTTTGAGAAGCTTGATTAACCAAAACCTCAGCAATTTGGGCCTGTTGCTCCCCTTGAACCTTCTCAATGCCTTCAATTTTCTCAAGAGTAGGTCTGACATACCTATTCTTGTCAAGGTTGAGCTGTAGATCTAGCTTATCAGCTTGTTCCTTGAGTGTATCAACCTTAGCATGAGTAATAGAATGTAGACCATGAAGACTTCTTGTACTCATAGTTGTAACCTTGAGTTAAGTCTTGAAATCAGAATTTAATAATAACTCATCAGCTTTTGATACATGCTCTATCAGAATTTTGGGGCATGGAATAAAATCTGATTCATTCCACTTTTTGGTCCACTCAACTCCCCTGTGAATTTCTTCCCAAGGTACAGGAGCATCCTGTCTAACAAATTTCTTCAGCAAAGCTTCCTTGCCCAGAATAGGAACTGGAGTTTCAACAAAAATACTGTCTCCAGAACTCAAGGAAGTTTCATCATTTTTTGATAGTACAAGAGTGTGGGATGCAACTGGAGATTCAAGAATAACATCATCTAAATTCTGATCATCAATATTTAAAACAAAACCGGTCTCTTTGATGTAGATGGTATCTCAGCATCTAAGATTGGAGATTTGACTGTAGATAGTTGAGCTTCAGTATTTGGAGCTTCCAGATAAAGAACTTGAGGTATATTCAAATTGTGAATATCTATCTCAGAGTTGTCAGTTTGTTCTTTAACATCATCTATAGCTTTTATTGGAGAGTCAGGAGGGGTGACCACTGTATCAGTAGTAGTGATTGTGGCTTGAGCTGGGGAAGTCAGAGCTTCAATAATGATTGGTTCTTGTGAGATCAAAGATTCATGTTCCCCTTCCTCTACTTCTTCATTATCTTCTGATGAAGATTTAGCCAGATATCTCCTAGCCTTCATTTTCTTCAATCTCTTTGCCAAAGAAGGAGTTGTTGTTGCAGCATCAGAATTTGCAAATTTCCTTGTCAAAGTATCAAAACTTTGAGCTGTTGTTTCTTTCTGAGAAGTAACATTCTCAGCTTCATTTATCACAGGTTCTGATGCAGGAACCTGTACTTCAATTGTTTCCTCAAATTATCATAATTCATTATTGACCATAATTGTAATCAAAACATTCATCAAAGGATAAAGTTAAAAACAGATAAAGTAAAAATTAACAAATTACAATTAAACATGCACAGTCACATAATTTGAGAAACATAGACTAAATCTTGCAATTTAAAAGAAATTTCATTAATATATCAAACGAGTACATTTCATGAAATTTATCGATTACATACAAAATTACAAGATAGTCCTATTCTAAGATTCTTAACATCAACTGCCTTAGTCCTAGTCTAAGAAGACCTGACGACTAGTTCCTCCTGCTGCTGGCAAAGAGCACTGCAAGACGGATGATTCGTTCTTGCTGTCGGAGAGCCTCTCTCCTTTCCTCTGCCAATCGATCAAGATGGAGGTGATAGTCCATCGAAAAGAACAAGAGGTCTGTGTGAATCTCTTGTGGAACAGAGTTCCAGAGCTCTTCAGGAATGGCGGTGAAATGCCACTCCTGTTGCCAGTCATCACAACTCAACTCTATATTGAAAGTTTCATAGTGCATGAACAAGTTGAAACAAACCATTTTTGTTTATGAAGAAGAAAAATAAGAGAATTAAAAGAGAGAGTGATTTTGTGTTTAAATGGAAGATGATTTGGCTGGGATAAATAGGCGGTTTAAATAGCCAATAGAATACCAAGGGACGCGAGGACTGTTTAACAATTACAAGTAAAAATAATGATGCCTCGACTCCCTAGACCGATGTGTAATAATAATAGTCAGTAAAAAGTTAAAGCAGGAGTTAATGGGCACGGGAAATAATTAACAATTATTGTGCACATGCAGTTTTTCAAGACTAACACGTTTACCACTAACCCATAATGATTATGACTGTTTTTATTTTACCCAAATATATTCTGATTTAAATATGACTATTTCAGATTTTACCACAAATAAGTCAAGTAAAGAATAATGCCACATAAGCATCAAAGATTCCATCATGATTTAATATCATAACTTAACTTATATCATATTTTACCAGTCATCAGAATTTGGCTTCTGTACTCAATAAGTGAATGTTTGTATCTGTAATTCTCCATACAAAGACTGACTTGTTTTCTTCGGAGTTTAATCATCAGAACTTCCATCAGAACTTAGTCTCAGAAATTATGCAAATGACACTTAACTGTTTGTCAAAAACAACATAATCACCACAGTAATTTTCATCATTCATATGGAGTGAAAGTGTGTGCATTCAGCAAAATATCAGATAAAGGTTAAAGTCTGATAAACTTCAGTACATCTTAGAAATAAGGCATAACTAAGAAAAGTGCTTAAAATCTGTCATCAATCATGAAGTCTACTATAGAACAAATGTATGCATGAGTCCACCTCAACTGTTTGTGCTCATTTTATGCATCTTTTGAAATTCCTTTTTTAGTGGCTTCTCAGTGTAAGTGAGTCACGACTGCTTATCAAAATTTATGTTTTTGTCGGAGTATTTCTCCAGTAATCAGAGAATGTGAAAAGTCGCCAAGAAAACTCATTTGCTTTTCTAATGCATATTACTTAATACCATCAATGCACTTGGGTCTTCCCTTCCACATATTTACTCTAGATCTCAAAGGAGTACCTGACTTTTATTCTTTTCTTTTCTTTTGATAAGTGAGGCTTATCAGCTTGTAGTTCATCCTTAAGATTTACTGACATCAGTATTTTACAGATAAGAAACAAGATTATAGTTTGTGACTTATTAATAAGATGCACAAAGTAAACTTGACTAAGCTCAATATCAGAATTTGCTTGTGTTAATGATTTTCCACATGAGCAACTAATTCAAATATGGGATTTCTAGTATGTTAAAGACTACTAGGTCAACATCTAGCACAGTTATCCTCATTGGATTGAATAGTCACAGAACATTCAAAACACTTATCAGAGTATATAGATCCACATCAAATAACAATCAGCATTTAATAAATTTTCAAATTAAGCACAGATTACATAGAGATAATACAATCTGTAAATACTGATCATAAAGTCTGATGCATGAGAACAAACACTAAGCAGATTTAGAGAAAGAACCTGAAACCATTCCAAGTTCATTTACCAATCTTATAAAAGTAACTTCACATAGTGGTTTTGTGAAGATATCTGCTAGCTGTTGATCTGTTGGAACAAATGCAATTCCACTGTACCTTCATCCACATGTTCCCTTATGAAATGGTACCTAATGCTGATGTGCTTTGTCATTGAGTGTTGAACTAGATTACCTGTCATAGCAATAGCACTTTGATTATCACAGTAAATAGGGATTTTAGAAAATTCTAACCCATAATCCAGTAACTAATTCTTCATCCAAAGAATCTGTGCACAATAGCTTCCTGCAGCAATATATTCTGCTTTTGCAGTTAATATGGAAATTGACTTTTGTTTCTTGCTAAACCAAGAAACCAATCTACCTCCAAGAAATTGGCAGCTTCCACTAGTGCTTTTCTTGTCTATTTTGCATCCTACAAAATCTGCATCTGAGTAACCAATTAGCTTAAAAACTGATTCTCTAGGATACCACAATCCCATATCAGCTGTACCCTTAAGGTACTTGAAAATTCTTTTCACAACCATTAAATGAGGTTCTCTTGGATCATCCTGAAATCTTGCACAAAGACAGGTAGCATACATGATATCAGGTCTACTTGCAGTTAAATAAAGTAAAGAGCCAATCATACCTCTGTAATTAGTAATATCTACTGATTTACTAGTATCCTTGTCTAACTTGGTTGCAGTGGCCATGGGAGTGGATGCAGTTGAACAATCTTGCATTCCAAATTTCTTCAGTAAATTTCTGGTGTACTTGGATTGAAAGATAAAAGTGCCTTCTTCATTTTACTTGACTTGAAGGCCCAGAAAATAGCCGAGTTCTCCCATCATACTCATTTGATATCTTGACTACATTAGCTTTGAAAACCTCTCACAGAGTTTGGCATTTGTAGAACCAAATATGATATCATCAACATATATATGTACCAAAAGTAAGTCATTTCCATGGTTGAGGTAGAATAAAGTCTTGTCAATTGTGCCTCTGTGAAATCCACTTTCCAGAAGGAATTGAGCTAAAGTCTCATACCATGCTCTTGGAGCTTGCTTAAGATAAAGTGCTTTGTCAAGCCTGTAGACATGATTGGGAAATTTAGGATCTACAAAGCCTGGAGGTTGTTCAACATATACCTCTTCTTCCAATTCTCCATTAAGAAAAGCACTTTTCACATCCATTTGAAAGATTTTGAACTTTTTATGAGCAGCATAAGCCAAAAAGATCCTTATGGCTTCTAATCTAGCTACTGGTGCAAATATTTCATCATAATCAATACCCTCCTGTTGAGAGTAGCCTTTTGCAACCAGCCTTGCTTTATTCCTTGTAATTATGCCATCAATGTCAGTTTTATTTCTGAACACTCATTTTGTGCCCACAACAGATCTGTTCTTTGGTCTTGGCACTAGGGTCCAGACTTTATTTCTTTCAAATTCATTTAACTCTTCCTACATTGCTTGCACCCAATCAGTATCTTGAAGAGCTTCTTCCACTTTCTTTGGTTCAGTCTGAGATAGAAAAGAATAATAGAGACATTCATTTGATGTTACAGTTCTAGTTCTGACACCTGCTTCAGGATCTCCAATAATTAAGTCAGGTGTATGTGATTTGGTCCACTTCCTTGCAGATTGAAGTTGACTTCTAGAACTGGATCCTCCCCCATGATCCATGATATCTCCATCAGCATTTTCTGATGCTCCCCTGTAGATATGCTCTCTGAGACTTCGTAATTTGACTTGGATCCTTCAGGATTTGAAGTATCAGAGCTTCCAGAATTATCAGAATTTGGCTTATCAGAACTAGATGAATCAGAGTTTGAAAAGCCAGTGACAGGTTCTGATGCTTCTCGAGAGTCTTGAGATGTGGTAGGATCTTCAGCTTGCTCCCCCTGGACAAGTGCATCTTCCTTTGGAGTTATTACCACAGCTTCAATGACTTTAGAACTTAAACCGTCAGAACTTACAGGATCAGAATTTAAATCTTCATTCTCAAATCTCAGCTGATCATGATCATTGAAATCATCAAGTCCAGTAATCTTCTTATCATCAAAAGAGACATTGATAGATTCCATGACAATCCTTGTTCTTAAATTGTAGACTCTGAAGGCTTTTGTGGAAAGTGGATATCCGACAAAAATTCCTTCATCAGCTTTTAGATCAAATTTTGACAGTTGCTCTGGATGAGTCTTAAGAACAAAAAACTTGCAACCAAATACCTGAAAGTATTTCAGATTTGGCTTCTTTTTCTTCACCATCTCATATGGTGTTTTTCCTTGCTTGTTTATGAGTGCAGCATTCTGTGTAAAAAAAGCAGTATGCACAGCTTCAGTCCAAAAATAGGTTGGCAGATTTGCTTCATCAAGCATAGTTCGTGCAACTTCAATGAGAGTCCTGTTCTTTCTTTCTACAACTCCATTTTGCTGTGGAGTTCCAGGTATTGAAAATTCCTGTTTGATTCCATGCTCTTTGCAAAACTCTTCCATAATCGAATTCTTGAACTCAGTGCCATTATCACTCCTTATTATTTTAACAGAATCTTTGACCAACTTATTCAGCTATCTGATATGATCAGTTAGAGTAAATGCAGTTTCATTCTTCTTGTGCAAGAAGTACACCCAAGTGTACCTTGTGAACTCATCCACTATAACCATAGCATATTTCTTCTTTGCAATAGATATGACATTGACTGGACCAAATAGATCAACATGCATGTGATAAGGCTCAAGAATTGATGACTCAGTTTTGCTCTTTAAAGAAGATTTTCTTTGTTTTGCCTTTTGACATGAATCACAAAGGCCATCAGGAGCAAAAACTGACTTTGGAAGTCCTTTCACAAGATCTTTCTTTACAAGCTCATTTATATTGTTGAAATTTAAATGAGAGAGTTTCTTATGCCAATTCCAGCTTTCTTCAATTAATGCTCTACTCAACAGACAGATTTCAGAACCATCAGTACTTGTTTAAAGTCTGGCTTCATAAATGTTACCTTGCATGTAGCCTTTCAGAACCACTTTGCCTGTAGAATTGCTTATAACTTCATAGTGTTCTTCGAAGAAATCCACATGATAACCTCTGTCACAGACTTGACTTATACTCAACAGATTGTGTTTAAGTCCTGAGACAAGAGCTACTAATTCAATGATGTCATTCCCAAGATTGATCTTGCCATATCCCAGAGTTTTTCCCATATTGCCATCTCCATAAGATACTCATGGGCCAGCTTTCTCCATAAAGTTTGATAACAGGGCTTTATTTCCAGTCATATGTCATGAACATCCACTGTCCAGAACTAGGATGTTCATCCTATTGCCCTGCAATCACAAAGACCACTAATGGTTAGTTTTAAGGACCCAGACTTGCTTGGATCCTTTGGCCTTATTAAGTTTGTTAGCATTTGTAGACATTAGATTTTATGTTAACATTTTTCTTATCAGATTTTACAGTATCAGACTTTGCATCATACTTTACACTAGAAGGAATTAAAGTAACTTTCTTCAAAGAAGGTTTTATCTGATAATAATCATAGTACAAACTATGATATTCCTTACAAATATAAATAGAATGCCATATACTACCATAATGAAAACAAGGATTTTGTGGCTTAAACCTAACAGAATGACTCTTAGCTCCTGACTTAGGAGGTAAAGAGTTTATATTCTTATTCTTCCTGCAAAAATAAGCAAGATGGTTAGAGTTTCCAAAGTTATAATATTTCTTTCTAGGATCATTAGGAACAGGCATATAGTTATTGCTTTTATTCACACCTTCCTTTCCATTCCTATTTTTCCTAGCTGCTTTAACCTTGTTCACACTGCTAATCTCTTTCAGTTTATGTTTAAGCTACTTCTTTGTCATTAAGCCTATGTTAACTTCAACTAGTTTATCCTGTTTTAATTTGTCAGAAGTTGACTCTGTCTCAACTTCTGTCTCAGTATCTTTCATCTTTTCAGAATCAGACTTTACAGTTTTAGCTACAAACTTAACATGATTTACTTTTGGCTTAGTAGTCTGTTTAACAATAATTGGCTCAATTTGTTCAGTTCCTTTTTCACTTTTATCATCTCCATAACCTAAGCCCTCTTTCTAGTTTCCACTACTTAGCAAATTCTGAGTTGTTCTGCCAGAGTTAGTCCAAGTCATGATAATCTCTTTTTCCTTTTCTAACTCAGTTTTTAGGGATTTATTCATTTTTAGCACTTCATCTCTAACATAAAAGGCATCATCTCTTTCTTTCTGAGTTTGATGGAACATGACTAACTCTTTTTCTACAGAATCATTCCTCTTTTTAAAAGCAAGATTTTCAGAAGTTAATCTTTCACATGTTAAAGTTTGATCTATATAGCTAATAAACATGGTTTTAAGATATAATCTCAACTCAATAATATCATCAGTATGAAAGGCATAAGTTGTTTGAGGTACCTTTAATTCAGCAGTTTCAGGGCTGTCATCAGCATTTGCCATCAAGGCATAGTTCACCTCAACTTCAGAATCTGAAGAGTCTGTCCAGCTTTTCTTCTTTGTGACAAGTGCCTTGCCTTTGTCACTTTTTCCTTTCTTGCAGTCAGGAGATATGTGGCCTCTTTCACCATAATTGTAGCATTTGACATTTGAGTAATCTCCTCTGTCAGACTTTCCTTCTCTGCCTTCAGATTTTCTGAAACCTTTCTTATCAGTACTTCCACCTTTCTTGAAAACTTCTTTCCCCTTCTGAATTTTCTGTAGGCAATCTTTGTGATACCCTTCACCATAAGAGCACACAATTTCATCATCCCTTCATCAGCATCTTCTTCAGGTAATCTTCAATTTCTGAATCATCATCATCAGAACTTGATGATTCTGAATCAGACTTTATGATGAGAGCTTTTCCTTTTCCTTTCTTTGACATAACCATTTTGGGGAATTCCTCCTCAGCCTTAAGAGCAACTGTCCTTGACTTTCTCCCTTGTCTCTTGCTTCTTTGATCCATCTCAAGTTCATAAGTCTTGAGCATACCATAATTTTCATCAAGAGTAGTTTCATCAAGAGCATAGTTGTCTCTTATAATAGTAGCCTTTAAATTCCAACTTTCAGGAAGAGCTAAAAAGAATTTTAGATTTGAATCTTCAAGATCATATTCCTTTTCCACCAGTGACAGATCATTCAAGAGTTTGACAAACCTGTCATATAAGTCAGCTAATGACTCATTACTTTTTGAGTCAAAGTGCTCATACTCTTGAGTGAGTATAGTCCTCCTGTTCTTCTTGATTGCATCAGTGTCCTGACATCTTGTCTGCAAAGCATCCCATATCTCCTTTGCAGTCTTGCAATGAATTACCCTATTTGACATGACATTATCAATGGCACTATGCAGCAAATGCCTTACCTTTGCATCCTTGGCAATGGATGAGATATCTTCAGCTGTGTACTCACTTTTCTCCTTTGGTATGGTCTTTGCTGGCTGATCTACAACTACAACAGAGAGCTTGGTTGGCTTATGCGGTCCTTCCTTAATTCTGTCAAGGTATTCTGGATCTGTAGCTTCCAGAAACATAGCCATATTCACTTTCTATATGGGGTACTTAGAGGTTCTTAGTATTGGAACCCTTATAGTCTCATATCGACTGTGGATTTGAGTCTTTTGAGTTTCTTCAGTTTTGGCGGGCTTGGTTGGATTTTTTGCTTCTTCAGACATGATTGTTTTGGATCTTTAGTGTGTGTGTGTTAACAGATAGGCTCTGATACCACTTGTTAGGTCACACAACACTGTAGAAGGGGGTTGAATACAGTGTAGAATATAATCAAATCGATTTCGAACACAAGTAACAGAAAACAAATGTATTTGATATAATAAACTCTGTTACAATGGAACTATCCTCTCTCAGTGATGAACAAATATCACGAGAGCTGCTAGGTTACAATGTATGATCTTCTCGATAATGATAACATATATATGTAAACCTATGTATGTGTTTATATAGTACACAGTTACAAGATAACTTCTAATTGATATGGAATATAATTATGTCTCCTAAAATATATCAATCAGATATCTTATATAATTCTTCTAGTCCTCTAACTCTTTCCTTGCATATCTTCTTCTTGTATTAGTCTCGATCTTCTACTGTTAATCAGCTTCCTTCCTTAACTATAAGTCCTCCCATACTTAAGTTCTGATATGACCTTAAGTCCTGATATGACATTAAGTCCTGACTTCCAGTAAGTACTGATTCCAGTAAGAACTGATATTTCCTGTTTGTTAAGATCTGAAAACTAAACATGAAACATATTAGACATGACATCTCAAATATATCCAACACGCTAAAAAGACTTTGTTAAGAATGATTCGGGAGAAGTGGCCTATTGGGCGTTATACTTTTACCGACATTCAAGAACATAATCTAGGTTGGTTAAATGCAAGGGTTTTAGAGTTTCAAGTAAGTTTAAAACCCTTTTTTTGTTTGCATTTGTTTCTTGATTTAATGATACATTTATCCTTAATCTTTGTTGCAATTTTTAAAAATATTATAGACATCTTAAGGGGCAAAGCCGTTTAAAAGCCCGGAAAATTGTTCAAGATCATATCAAGGTGACAATCAAAAGGAAGTTGAATGAGCTTAAAAAAAGAGTTGACAAAAAAGCAAGAGAAAAGGGCATTTTAAAGGAATCTTTAAAGCCTCCTTATTGGTCCGTTGCTTTTTGGAAGGATCTTTTAAAGTATTGGGAGACAAATGAAGGGCACTTACATAGGTCGTCGGTTGGATCTGCTAATCGGCAACAAGTATGAAAGATTTCATAGTGCCGGTGCTCGGTCATTTAACAAAGTGCGAGAGGTAATGACATTTTTTTAAACATGCACACACGCACAAACACACATACACATCTATCTCATTTAATAATGTCATCTAAGCACGTGCTAATATAAGTTGTTTATATGTTGAAAGGTAATTACGAATAAAAATAAGAAGAAACCGTCGATACTTGAGGTTTGGGATAAGTGTCATATGAGAGTTGGATCGGATCTGGAAAATCCCGTCTATACTACTTCGGCTGCCATGCGTATCGCGGCAATAAAATTTTTTTTAAGTCTACATGTGTATTCTCATTTTATTTTTATTTTAATAGATTTAATTGTTCCAATAAAACTTGAAAATTATGTAGGAACATGCATTCTCATTTTTATTTTTATTTTTATAGATTTAATTAAGTGTGCATTCTCATTTTTATTTGTATTTTTATAGATTTAATTGTTCCAATAAAATTTAAAATTGTGTAGGAATGATATGCCGCTATTCTTGAGCGTATGCCCATATAAGTGACATAAACGGGTGATAGAGATAAGCCATGGGATTGGTGGATAGAAGCATTGGGGGTCCCCGAAGGTAAAAAAGCCAAAGAAGAATTATGTTGTTGGATTCCCAAATGCTCGAGCCACGGATCTTTTGCCTACATTAGCTACGCGCTACCGAGATTCCACCCGAAATAAAGCCGGCTCATCCTCATCCACTCCTAGACAACGTGAAGCCATCCCCGACAATGTTTATCTTGCCATCGTGAGAAACATGCTTACAGAGATTCGTGCTAATCCAAGTCGGTTTGCTCGCCAACTATTCGATGAGGAGATAGCCACATTTGCTCATACCGCCCTTGAGGCCTCAGATCCATCCTCTGATCCAAGTCAAAGATTGCAATGGAACAACCTAATTGGTGGTGAGATTGTACACATTATTGGGAGTTTGGTTGAAAACATCGTCCATAAAACCGAAACTCGTATTGCTGATGTATAAACTAATTTTTGTTGTTTAATTATTTGTTCTCATTTTCAAATAATTTGTTTCTTTTTTATAATTAGTTTATAATTGTGTATATAGGAAAATAATTTGCGTGCTTTGGAAGATGACAAGGATTATACATCTGAGGATGAGGTGATGGATGATGAGGACATTGATGATGTTGGTGGCGATGGTGGGCAGAAGATGAAGACGGTGAATCGTCCGAAGTTTCTTTGTCGGATTAGTTAAATTTATCGTTTATGGGATGATTGTAATTTAAGACTTTGTCATTTATGGGATGTTGCTATGTTTGTAATGCGATACTTTATTATGTTGGTTTTAAAGCTACGTTGTGGTTTGATGCTCCAGTTGTCGGAGTTAGTATTTTGTCTGAATGGATATATTATGGTTATGACATTATATATAGTAGTGTTTTATCAGATTTAGTATTTTGTTTGATTTGATGTATTGATTGTGTTGAATTGAGAATTGGTGTTTTGTTGATTTGGATGTGTAGAACATTGGTATTTTGTTGATTTGGATTGTTTTGGATTGGTTTGGTATGGTACTGTAGAAAACCTGCAATTTTTAAAAAAAAATTAGCATCAAAACCAACCGACATAATACATAACCGATCATTTTTTACCATTACAATTCCCAGAAAACCGACCATTTACAGACATAACCGACCATCTCCTTCGTAAAACCGACCATGTTCTTGATAGGGTGGTCGGTTATAGAGTGGTCGGTTATGTGTAGTTAAGTTAGCTTCTGAAATAAAAGTGACCATTGTGCATATTTTGACCTCGGTCGGTTATGAGTTTCAGTCAACAATTTTTACCATTAAAATTCCCAGAAAACCGACCGTTTACAGATATAACCGACCATCTTCTTCGTAACACCGACCATGTTCTTGACAGGGTGGTCGGTTATAGAATGGTCGGTTATGTGCATTTAAGTTAGCTTCTGAAATAAAAGCGACCATTTTGCACATTTTGACCATGGTCGGTTATGTGTTTCAATCAACATTTAAAAAGTAGACATAACCGACCACAGGTGGTCGGTTTTGCGTTGATGACATAGCACCACATGTGCACATGTGGTGACACGTGTACAAAGTGACCCCACATATTAGTTCAGGGAAAAGACACATAACCGACCCCCAAGCTGGTCGGTTATGATGGTTAAACTCGACCATATATCATAACCGATCAGTCTTAAACCGACCACTACACTTCGTCAGTTTAAGTCTTTAACCGACCATTTTTGCTTAAAGCTGTCCATTAAAGTCGGTCGGTTTTGTCCTGTTTTCCTGTAGTGCTCATCAAACTTCCAATATAACAAACCATCTTTTCGAGAAGCACTACCCATTTTTTGCTATGTTAAAAAATTTGTAAATATTGTAAATTAATCGGATAATCGATAACTAATCGGATTAATTAATTGAAATATTAGTTGAAAGCAATTTAATTAATAAAATAATAATATATAATTTATTTAAACTACATTAAGCTTTCATAAAATTTACAAAAATAATATCTTATATCATACTTTAATCCGATTTTTCATCAATCGAGACAGGACTTATCCGAACCGATTAATCGATTAATCGGCCGATTATTAAAACACTGATTTTATGTGATCGATGTTAACGTTTCTGACAAATTTTAAAATAAATTCGAACATTACTGATGGATTTCAGGGGTAGGATAAGGATACACTAACTGATTATAAGGAAATTGACTACATCTCGTTCGAACCAACCATCTTATATGCAAGACGAAAGAGGCTTTTTGGGGAAAGTTCTTTACAACCTTCATGCTTATTGAAGCAAAACCACTATATATTGTATTACAGAAGCAGAAAATTAGAAAATGAATAGTTAAAGACCAGACCATCCTACAAAAAGGATTTTTTTTTATTTTTTGCTGATTATAAAAAGGAAAAGTTGCCTCTGTAACTGGTCAGTCAATTTCATCTTTGGTAAATTCTCCAAGAACTATAGTCATTTTCCTATTCAACGAACTACACCATTTCCCAGCACTAAATATTAGACATAAATTATGTACATAAAACTTTATGATCGACATGATTTTAAGATTATGGCTGTACGTGAGTGATTCATTTATTTATCTACACTATATATGAGATGACAATTACAAGAAAAGAATATTTCTTAAGAAGGAAAACGAATCTTATAGTACATGCTGCCATGCAAGTGAGTTTTCAATTGTCAACGTATATATATTACGACATCGTTTATTTCGTCGACTTTTATAATTATACGGGAACTTGAACTTCCCTGTAACCAAGTTACAACTACAAGTTCTAAGATAATTAAAGCATACATATTTGGTAACTAGAGGTTACAAGTTAATTTTGGTAAGTAACTAATGTTTTTATATTGAATAGCTATGTAACTTGTGGTGACCATGTTAGAGTTTGGTAACTAACTTGTAACGCCCCCAAATCCGGGGTCAGAGGATTTGGTCGTTACTATAAAACCTCAATCCAAATTAATCTGTTTAATTAATAAACAAATGCCAGTGGAAGATATTTATTATTTATGACCCTAAACTAATCCAAGATCTTTTAAGTTTACAGTTCTAGAAACAAGAAATCCAAATTCCACACATAAATTTTTCACTTTCTTTTCCTTTTAAAACTCTTTTCAACAAATTCCAGTTCAATACTAACCCGCTAGTGTGGCGCCCTCCAAACCCGGGTCAGAAGTTTGGGGTCCACACACACACCTTATTTATAACCTGCTTATAACAACAATAAAGATAATAATAATATATGCAGTGACCCTACATACCAACCACCACGGACCCCAACAGGTTAAAGTATGTACACAAGCCTAACACACTATTATATTACAAACCGTTTAAATCCCAACTATTCCAAACTTAAAACTGAGTATTAAACATATTACAAACTTTTACAAATTTATATTATCCCAAAAGAAGCCTACTAGCTTAGCTCGATCAACCTGAACCCCTAGTTCTCGCGCTGGACTGGGGATCTGCGGTACCAACTGGTTCCTTCGTAACTGGAAAAGAACAGAAACAATATTGAACAAATGAGCTAACTAGCTCAGCAAGTCACAATGACAAAACTGAGAATAATGATCATCAAGTGAACATGATTAGGATATCAAGTGAACAATGGATTATGATTTAGAATTGGATATTATACTTTTATTTTAAAAACCAAGGTTAGGCTGCTGATCAGTCACACACTAACCCCGAGCAAAGCACACAGCACTGCTCTAACTACTGGATCCAAGGCACACATTGGCCTAACTTGACCATTATATGGTCTGACCACGAATCTGGTCCACAATTTATAAAAACAATCCAATTCTAATATAATAACAGAATAAGCAATAATAAACAATAACCAGAATTATTAACAACAATAAGTGTTTAACAATGAAAGGGTTTCAATCCTTGTAAGGATCAATAAGATAATCCCAAAGCTTGGATGCTGGGTAATGAAAGAATTGAATAACAAAGGAATCAACGTTTCAGGGTTTCAAGGATTTGGGCTTTCAAAGCATAAGATACCATGGGTTGAGTAAATAATAATTCCGTTCAGTGTCTGGTATTTAGTTTGTATGTATTTGTGGAGTAGTATCGTAGATTTGAGGTTCGTGTTTGGGTATACAACAATCAATGGTATAGAAAGAATAAGGTTAATGGCTCAAGAACAATAACTGGAATCAGGGTTTGGGTTTCAGTGCTTCAAAGCACTTGCAATATCAACAAGACTATCAAGTACTACAATATCTCAAGAAAGTTCAGAACACTAATGCTTACTACACAACACTCGCTTCCAATCACAACCCTTTTACTTCTCAACTACCTATTTCCCTTTCCTACGCCTTGCCTCTTCTGCTCACATACCATAAGCATCTATCAATAATTGACTCATAAAATTCTATTCAACACATACTTCTATCTACCCTTCGTATTACCCAAATCCGATTAACGGATTGAAAGTTATGCAATAATCAAGTAAACACTGAATATATAGACTGATAGTCAATTAACAAGTCACGTATAGCACATAATACATCACGTAATCAATGGTATATTATTTATAAAGAAGTCTCGGTTCATGAATAGGCTTTCTGATATTTAAAATGATTTTTAAAACATTTTTTTCAGAATTAAAATGAGTCGTCGGATCAATTTCGGAATAATAAACAGGGCTCGGTTGGCCAATTCTAGCTCCGAAACAATTTTATACTAATTATCGAGCCTTGGAAATAATTTAGAATAATATTTTAAGGCTCGAAACTATTTTTCGAAATTTTTAAATCATTTTTAAATAATTAAATCTAATTAAATAATTATTTAAAATCAATTAATAATTAATTAAATCAATTAATCAATTAATTTTTGAATTAATTGACCAATTAATCAATTAAAAATTAACTGAAATTAATTAACTAATTAATTCAGATTTATTTTTGAATTAAAAATAATTTTCGAAATTAAAATACTAATTTTTAGAATTTTTAGAAATTAAAAATGAATTTTTATAATAAAAATAAATAGGAAATATGATTTTTAAACATTTTTAAAACAGGAATCCAACTTTTGCAAACTCTGGAAAGTTCAGGGACTGAACTTCATCGTTTTCAAAAGTTGGGGTACTAAACTGTAATTTTCCAGCCCTTCGCCGGAAAATAGTCGGGTTCGCCGGAGAACACGATTCCGGCCTCCTCACCTTACCACAAGCTCCAGATCACATCTACAAATTACCAGGAATACAATCATGCAATCAAAACAACCCAACAATCCCTGAGTTGGCCGGAATTTGGCCGTGAAGTTTTCCAGTTTCCGGCGAACTTCGGAAAATTTCAAAACACAACTCTCTTCTCTACAGACCTCTTTGATTCATGAAACTTATACGACTGGATTGCAAATTTCACAGAGAACACAATCCACTATATCACAACATCAATCTATTCCAGAATAAGAAACCCCCAAATTTCAATTAAGAACATTCATACGGGTTATAAACCCTAATCTTAAAATTCGAAAATCAAACTCAAATTTGAACATGTTATTGAACTCCAAATCAGACGTATAATATATCAAAATTATCAGGAAAACAAGCTCTATAACATGCAATCATCAAATCATACAAACAATCATCCCAATAAAAATTCATATTTTTAATAAATTTAATTCGAAAATAAATAAATTTTCAGAAAATAAACCTTTGATTCTGCAGTGAAACAAAGCTCAGAATCTGATAGAACACTTCAAATCCTTCGTTTTGGTTACTCAAGCTTTGAAAACAGAGATCGGTAACACCTTCGTTTTGCTGTTTGATTCTTAGAACAGTTTATGAATATATGATTTTTCTCTGTAAAATTATATATTTATCTGCCTGCAAATGATTTTGATACGAAATAAAATACGGTAAAAGGCTATTTATAATTACGGAAAATTAGTATCCCGTTGGATCATTCCAGATATAAAACGGTACGTTTATTTGTAAAAATTGATCCAAACGGTCTCGGTTTTCGGGATAATTATCCAAACCAGTACAATTTGTACTGCGGTCTTGGTCTCAGCGTCTGGTTACACGTATTACGAAGTGATAATTGGGATAGTTTAATAAAAAGCTCCCGTTTATCGAAAATACGGGTTTTATTGAATTACCGAAACGAATATTGTATCGAAAATGCTGCGCCGGGACCCGCGCAGAACAAACCGTACACCGGATCGAAAAAGTCGAAACATGGAATATGCTCGGAATATTACAATTAGGTTAGGATGGAGTTCTCGGAAGAGTTTCGGGTTCCAAAAATGTAACAACGGTTGACGTCGGTTGGTTCCCGTTTTTATAAAATAGATTTTAAATACTCGGAAAAAGATTTTATAAATTTCATATGATTCTTATAACTTCATAAATCAACATAATAATTATTAGGAAGATATGACAATTATCTATATTTTATTTTGGATATATAAAAATTAAAATACTCAATTAGTACTATTTTTGAATATTCAAGTACAGATAACACTTAACAATTATCTCACAAAATAGATATTGAACACACATAATAATTATTTAATAGAAAAAATAATTACACGATATATCCCGGATATTACATCTTTCCCCCTTAAAAGGATTCCGTCCTCAGAATCTCCTAAGAAAATAAATGAGGGTACTTTTCTCTCATATCACTTTCTAACTCCCAGGTTGATTCTTCAACCTTTGGGTTTCTCCACAATACTCTTACTAACTTTATCACTTTATTCCTCAATACTTTCTCTCTCTTCTCTAGAATCTCTACCGGATTCTCTATATATGACAAATCTGCCTGAAGCTCTATTGGCTCATATTCTATTACATGCCTGGAGTCTGGATTATATATCTTGAGCATCGATACGTGAAAAACATTGTGAATGTGCTCCATGTGCGGAGATAACGTTAACTCGTAAGCTACTTTGCCAATGCGCTTTAGGATCTCAAAAGGTCCGACATATCTTGGGCTTAACTTCCCTTTCTTTCTGAACCTTGTTAGTCCTTTCCACGGTGATACTTTCAATAATACTAAGCTTCCTTCCTCAAATTCCATGTCTTTCCTTGACTGGTCTGCATATTTCCTCTGACGATCTTGTGCGGCTATCAATCTTTTCTGGATCAGTTCCACAACTTCCTTTGTCTATTGTACCAGTTCAGGTCCAAATATCTTGCGTTCTCCTACTTCGTCCCAATATACTGGAGATCTACATTTATGTCCATAAAGGGCTTCATAGGGTGGCATCCCAATACTGGCATGATAACTGTTGTTGTAAGCAAACTCTACCAGAGGTAAATGTTCGTCCCAACTTCCTTTGAAATCAATAGCACAAACACGTAACATGTCCTCGATTGTCTGGATCGTTCTTTTACTTTGACCATCCGTCTGGGGGTGACAAGCTGTACTCATATATAATCTCGTTCCCAAACATTCTTGAAAACTTTTCCAAAATCTTGAATTAAACCTTGGATCTCGATCAGATACAATAGACACAGGAACTCCATGACGAACTACAATTTCCTTCAGGTACATATGGACTAACTTGTTGAGCGAAAATCTTTCGTTTATAGGCAGAAAATGAGCTGACTTGGTAAGTCTATCCACTATAACCCAAATGGCATCATGATTAGCCCTTGTCCTTGGCAATCCAACTATAAAATCCATGGCAATATGTTCCCACTTCCATTCTGGAATTTCTAACGGCTGTAGCAATCCGCTTGGCCTCTGATGTTCTGCTTTAACCCTCTGACAGGTGTAACATTTGCTAACCCATTCCGCAATTTCCCTCTTCATGTCTGGCCACCAATAATTCTTCTTTAAATCTCTGTACATTTTGGTACTCCCTGGATGGATAGAATATCTTGAACTATGTGCCTCTTGTAAAATTTCATTTTTCAGTTCCGTCACTGGTGGAATCCAAATTCTTGAAGAAAACCTAAGAATACCTTGATCATCCTTCTGCGTGCATAATTCCTCACCTACCAAACAATTTATATCTTGATCCATTACATCTTCCTGATATTTCTTTACTTTCTCTAATAATTCCGGTTGGAAAATCATACTGTGCACTTTTACTTCCTCAGACTTGCAAACTCTAATCTCCAATTCTAATTTCTGAAATTCCTTATATATCTCTTCAGGTACTGATAACACATTTAACCTTTCCTTCCGACTTAACGCGTCTGCTACAACATTCGCTTTACCGGGATGATAATTAATCGAGCAATCATAATCCTTGATCAACTCTAACCATCTCCTTTGCCTCATATTAAGTTCTTTCTGGGTAAATATATACTTCAAACTTTTGTGATCCGCATAAATCTCACATTTTTCTCCATACAAATAATGTCTCCAAATCTTCAAAGCAAATACTATGGCTGCTAATTCCAAATCATGAGTAGGGTACTTCTGTTCGTGTGGTTTCAATTGCCTTGACGCATACGCAATCACCTTGTCATGTTGCATAAGAACACATCCTAATCCTTTGTGAGAAACATCACTATAAATTATGAAATTCCCTTGATCCTCTGGAAGTGACAAAACAGGTGTCGTGATTAATCTTCGCTTTAACTTCTGAAAACTTTCCTCGCATTTGTCGTTCCATATAAACTTCTCATTCTTTCGTCTAAGCTTTGTTAATGGTGTGGCAATCCTTGAGAAATTTTGAACAAATCGACGATAATATCCCGCCAATCCTAGGAAACTTCTTACCTCAGTGGGTGTTCTCGGTCTTTCCCAATTCGTAATCGCCTCGATCTTTGTCGGGTCCACTTTGATCCCTTCATTACTAACTATGTGTCCTAAGAACTGAACCTCCTATAACCAAAACTCACATTTCGAGAATTTAGCATACAACTTCTTTTCCCTTAAAATCTCCAAAACTGTCCTTAAATGTTTCGCGTGATCCTCTTCCGTCTTTGAATAGATCAAAATATCGTCTATAAATACAATAACGAACTTATCCAAATATTCCTTGAAAATTATGTTCATCAGGTCCATAAATGCTGCCGGGGCGTTGGTCAATCCAAAAGACATCACTAAAAACTCGTAATGTCCATACCTTGTTCTGAAAGCTGTCTTTGGTATATCTTCTGGCTTGATCTTCAGTTGATGATATCCCGATCTTAAATCAATTTTGGAGAAATACTTGGCTCCTTTCAACTGGTCAAACAGATCATCGATTCTGGGTAACGAATACTTATTCTCGATTGTAAGCTTGTTGAGCTCCCTATAGTCGATACATAGTCTCATGCTTCCATCTTTCTTCTTGACAAATAATACTGGGGCTCCCCACGGGGATATACTAGGTCTGATTACTCCTTTCTCTAACAATTCCTGCAATTGCTTCGCCAGCTCTTTCATCTCAACATGCGCCATTCTGTACGGGGCCTTGGATACTGGTTCTGTGCCAGGTGCTAAGTCGATTGTAAATTCTATTTCTCTATCTGGAGGAAGTCTTGGTAATTCGTTGGGAAATACGTATGGAAATTCATTCACAACTGGAATATCTTCAAGTTTTGCTAGCTCCTGACTTCTGTCGATCACATATGCTACGAAATGCTCACATCCTTGTCGTAGTAACTTCTTGGCTTGGATCATTGTTAAAAACTTCTTTACTTGTTTCTGACCCTTGAACGTTACTATCTTTTCATCAGGCGTCTTCACCATTACCTTCTTATTTCGACAATCTATCTGGGCATCGTGCTTAGATAACCAATCCATCCCTAATATAACGTCAAATTCTCCTAACTTAAATGGTATCAAATCTACACAAAACTTACTACCATAAATCTCAACCTCACAATTCCCACAAACTTGATTCACAGTTACACGTTCTTGATTTGGTAATTCCACAGTCATTATTTCATTTAAATACCCAACTGGACAATTTAACTTACCAACAAAATCTTGTGAAACAAATGATCGAGTTGCTCCTGAATCTATTAACACTTTGGCACATAAAGAATTCACATTAAGCGTACCTGCCACGACATCCGTATCCTGGATCGCATCCTTTACCGACATATCAAAAACTCTAGACCTTGGAGTCTCATTCACTGTTGGGGTAGATCCCATAATCCTCAATGCATTACTAACTGGGGCTGGTGTCTTGCAATCTCTGGCCATATGTCCTGGCTTCCCACATCTAAAGCATGTAAATCCAATGGCTGGAACCTTCACTGCTAGATTCCGGGTAGGCTGATCCTTATTTGCTGGCTCTCTTGCTGGCTGATTTCGGCACTCCCTCGAATAGTGCCCTTTCTGATTATATTTAAAACATACCATATTCAACTTGTTACAAACTCCTCCATGCTTCTTTCCACAAACTTGACAATCTGGAAAAGTTATTCTCAACTGATTCGGCTGATTTACATTAGCTGGACGGTTGCTCTGGCCTCCGTCTCCTACATTCTGTTTCCTGAAATTAAAATTTCTCCCTGGCTGAAACTTACCCTTCTTAAAATTTGGAAACTTCCCTGGTTGTGACTGACCCTCACTTCCCTCAACTTTCCTTTTCTTGCTTTCTTTCTCCTTCTGAAACATCTCACTCTCTGTCTCTGCGATCATAGCCTTTTGTACCACTCCTGCGTAGGTATCCAATTCAAAAATGGCTACCTTCCCCTGATCCATGGTTTCAAACCTTGCTGGAATCTTTTAGCCTTCTTCCTGTCAGTATCAACATACGACGGCACATACCTTGACAATTTTTCAAACTTACCCTCATAATCTGTTACCGACATGTTCCCTTGCTCTAATTCTAAAAACTTCAGCTCCATTTGATCTTGAACAAACTGAGGAAAATACTTTTCTAAAAACAATTCCTTAAACCTTTCCCAAGTAATAATATCTGTACCTTCCAATGTCTTCACCATCTCCCACCAATAGGTGGCCTCATTCTTCAGATAGTAACTTGCAAACTCAACCTTCTATTCTTCCTTTACTTTCACTAAGGCAAATGCCTTCTCTATTTCCTTTAACCAAACATTTGCTTCAATTGGCTATAAAGAACCCTTGAATTCTGGTAGGTTTACTGCCTGGAAAGTTTTAAAAGTTACCTGGGGATTGGTCTATCTTTGTTGTTGTTGTGCCAGGTGAACTGTTTGTTGGGCCAAGATTTGAAGAATCTGGGCTATGGCTGGGTCCATGGGTTCTGGGTTCACATTCTGGTTTGTCTCATCTTGGTTATTATTGTTGTTGGTTTCTTCATTCTGGGTGTTGGTGCGGGTATTTTTTTTTAGGAGGCATTTTCTGTAAAGAATCAATCAACTTATTTAGCTTTTGAGTCAATCTTTTGCATAAAAGAATAGTTTTGTAAAACAAGAATATCTCTTTTTGAAAATAGTTGTAACTAAGTAAATTGCATGCTTCTTTACAGAATATAAACAGTTATGGAAAACAGGGTACATGGTATCACAGGGTATAACTGGTGCAATAAATAAGGTGAAGTAAAACAGGTGCGATGAAGTAAATGACACTGCTGGAAAAGAAAAGGTACTGATATATATAGATCAAAAGTTTTAGGTGATACAAGCATAAGGACACTTCAGAAGTAAAAGCAAAAAGGGTACAATAACCTACTCACTAGTCAACATAGCTAATCTATAAATACAACTTAAAAGTTTACTGTTACACACTACACACTACTGTACATACTACATAACCATAACCACACTGCTCAGCATTTCCCTCTCTGAATCTCTGACTCAGCTCCAAGGAAACTCTGGTCCTGCCAGCCTCTCAAAGTCCTCCATCACCTCGGTAACCCATCTCATCAGTGCATCAGGGCCTCTGCCAGGTAGTGTAGCTCCATGTAACCTAGCCTCAAGAACCCTCCGTGTCACATGAATCTCCTCTCGAAGCTCCCTCACACCACGATCAACATCTGTAGTCCTAATGATATGCTGTAGCTCTCTAATCTGGGCCAACAAGGAATCACGCTCCAATAGAAGAGCCTCATACCAGTAATAAGGAACTGGGGGCAATGTAGACTGGAATGGGGCACTCGCAACTGAATGCCCAGTGGAATCTGAATCAGCTGGTGGGGGTCCTCTGATAGGTGGCCTCATGCCTGGAGGTGGAATAGCCTGTAGTGGTACGGGCTACAACACCGGTGGAGGTAATATAGCCAATACTGGTGGAACAACAGGACGTGGATCCGAAGACGGCACTTCAACTGAAGGATCTGAATGATCAGCTGATACGGGAATAAAAGAGTCGGCCATCGCTGCTGTCTGAAATCATATCGCAATATAAGAATCTCGAACCACAACGCGAATTACACTAATACCTGATATACCGAAGCACTCAACCTCTCGACGTTCTATCTTTCTATTCCTTACTTCTAATCCTAACCCTCTACCCATTCCCGTCAACCTAGGCTTGTGTCAGTGACTTATAACCTGTAGCTCTGATACCAAACCTGTGGCGCCCTCCAAACCCGGGTCAGAAGTTTGGGGTCCACACACACACCTTATTTATAACCTGCTTATAACAACAATAAAGATAATAATAATATATGCAGTGACCCTACTTACCAACCACCACGGACCCCAACAGGTTAAAGTATGCACACAAGCCAAACACACTATTATATTACAAACCGTTTAAATCCCAACTATTCCAAACTTAAAACTGAGTATTAAACATATTACAAACTTTTACAAATTTACATTATCCCAAAAGAAGCCTACTAGCTTAGCTCAATCAACCTGAACCCCTAGTTCTCGCGCTGGACTGGGGATCTGCGGTACCAACTGGTTCCTTCTTAACTGGAAAAGAACAGAAACAATATCACACAAATGAGCTAACTAGCTCAGCAAGTCACAATGACAAAACTGAGAATAATGATCATCAAGTGAACATGATTAGGATATCAAGTGAACAATGGATTATGATTTAGAATTGGATATTATACTTTTATTTTAAAAACCAAGGTTAGGCTGCTGATCAGTCACGCACTAACCCCGAGCAAAGCACACATCACTGCTCTAACTACTGGATCCAAGGCACACATTGGCCTAACTTGACCATTATAATGTCTGACCACGAATCTGGTCCATAATTTCTAAAAACAATCCAATTCTAATATAATAACAGAATAAGCAATAATAAATAATAACCAGAATTATTAACAACAATAAGTGTTTAACAATGAAAGGGTTTCAATCCTTGTAAGGATCAATAAGATAATCCCAAAGCTTGGATGCTGGGTAATGAAAGAATTGAATAACAAAGGAATCAACGTTTCAGGGTTTCAAAGATTTGGGCTTTCAAAGCATAAGATACCATGGGTTGAGTAAATAATAATTCCGTTCAGTGTCCGGTATTTAGTTTGTATGTATTTGTGGAGTAGTATCATAGATTTGAGGTTCGTGTTTGGGTATACAACAATCAATGGTATAGAAAGAATAAGGTTCATGGCTCAAGAACAATAACTGGAATCAGGGTTTGGGTTTCAGTGCTTCAAAGCACTTACAATATCAACAAGACTATCAAGTACTACAATATCTCAAGAAAGTTCAGAACACTTGCCTGGTATTAGCTTACTACACAGCACTCGCTTCCAATCACAACCGTTTTACTTCTCAACTACCTGTTTCCCTTTCCTACGCCTTGCCTCTTCTGCTCACATACCATAAGCATCTATCAATAATCGACTCATAGAATTCTATTCAACACATACTTCTATCTACCCTTCGTTTTACCCAAATTTGATTAACGGATTGAAAGTTATGCAATAATCAAGTAAACACTGAATATATAGACCGGTAGTCAATTAACAAGTCACGTATAGCACATAATATATCACGTAATCAATGGTATATTATTTATAAAGAAGTCTCGGTTCATGAATAGGCTTTCTGATATATACAATGATTTTTAAAACATTTTTTTCAGAATTAAAACGGGTCGTTTAATCAATTTCGGAATAATAAACAGGGTTCGGTTGGCCAATTCTGGCTCCGAAACAATTTTATACTAATTATCGAGCCTTGGAAATAATTTAGAATAATATTTTAAGGCTCGAAACTATTTTTCGAAATTTTTAAATCATTTTTAAATAATTAAATCTAATTAAATAAGTAATTAAAATCAATTAATAATTAATTAAATCAATTAATCAATTAATTTTGAATTAATTGACCAATTATTCAATTAAAAATTAACTGAAATTAATTAACTAATTAATTCAGATTTATTTTTGAATTAAAAATAATTTTCGGAATTAAAATAATAATTTTTAGAATTTTTAGAAATTAAAAATGAATTTTTATAATAAAAATAAATAGGAAATATGATTTTTAAACATTTTTAAAACAGGAATCCAACTTTTGCAAACTCTGGAAAGTTCAGGGACTGAACTTCATCGTTTTCAAAAGTTGGGGTACTAAACTGTAATTTTCCAGCCCTTCGCCGGAAAACAGTCGGGTTCGCCGGAGAACACGATTCCGGCCTCCTCACCTTACCACAAGCTCCAGATCACATCTACAAATTACCAGGAATACAATCATGCAATCAAAACAACCCAACAATCCCTGAGTTGACCGGAATTTGGCCGTGAAGTTTTCCAGTTTCCGGCGAACTTCGGAAAATTTTAAAATACAACTCCCTTCTCTACAGACCTCGTTGATTCATGAAACTTATACGACTGGATTGCAAATTCACAGAGAACACAATCCACTATATCACAACATCAATCTATTCCAGAATAAGAAACCCCCAAATTTCAATTAAGAACATTCATACGGGTTATAAACCCTAATCTTAAAATTCGAAAATCAAACTCAAATTTGAACATGTTATTGAACTCCAAATCAGACGTATAATATATCAAGATCATCAGGAAAACAAGCTCTATAACATGCAATCATCAAATTATACAAACAATCATCTGAACAAAAATTCATATTTTTAATAAATTTAATTCGAAAATAAATAAATTTTCAGAAAATAAACCTTTGATTCTGCAGTGAAACAAAGCTCAGAATCTGATAGAACACTTCAAATCCTTCGTTTTGGTTACTCAAGCTTTGAAAACAGAGATCGGTAACGCCTTCGTTTTGCTGTTTGATTCTTAGAACCGTTTATGAATATATGATTTTTCTCTGTAAAATTATATATTTATCTTCCTGTAAATGATTTTGATACGAAATAAAATACGGTAAAAGGCTATTTATAATTACGGAAAATTAGTATCCCGTTGGATCATTCCAGATATAAAACGGTACGTTTATTTGTAAAAATTGATCCAAACGGTCTCGGTTTTCGGGATAATTATCCAAACCAATACAATTTGTACTGCGGTCTTGGTCTCAGCGCCTGGTTACACGTATTACGAAGTGATAATTGGGATAGTTTAATAAAAAGCTCCCATTTATCGAAAATACGTGTTTTATTGATTTACCGAAACGAATATTGTATCGAAAATGTTGCGCCGGGACCCGCGCAGAACAAACCGTACACCGGATCGAAAAAGTCGAAACATGGAATATGCTCGGAATATTATAATTAGGTTAGGAAGGAGTTCTCGGAAGAGTTTCGGGTTCCAAAAACGTAACAACGGTTGACGTCGGTTGGTTCCCGTTTTTATAAAATAGATTTTAAATACTCGGAAAAAGATTTTATAAATTTCATATGATTCTTATAACTTCATAAATCAACATAATAATTATTAGGAAGATATGACAATTATCTATATTTTATTTTGGATATATAAAAATTAAAATACTCAATTAGTACTATTTTTGAATATTCAAGTACAGATAACACTTAACAATTATCTCACAAAATAGATATTGAACACACATAATAATTATTTAATAGAAAAAATAATTACACGATATATCCTGAATATTACAGCTAGTATAAGTTCGAAAAGAAGTATACTAGGATCAACTATAATATAACACAATCATAATATAATATAATATAAACAACTTTATACAATAAAACTTACACTAGCCCGAAAACCCTAGACCAACCAGCTTCCAAAAGCTTCTTCTTTGCTTCCTTGAATTACGCAGCTAAACTGCGCAAGCTAATCCTCACTGGAGGTTAAATTTAAAAACAGGCAAGTATGAGCGGAAGAAATGCTCAGCAAGATCATTATAGCATATGTATGGTCATTTTGATATAAAACCGAAATCTGCAATAGCGCAGAACATTTAAAATCATAATTGCTGAATCATAAAATTTTAGTTGAGGAACCCAAGAATTGATTCCTTAATTGTATTCAAAGCCATTTTGATATTCTTGAGCGACATGCTTAGCAATACTTTGAATCTTGACGAGAATAAAACTCGTAAAATAGTGTTTACAGAAATATCGTAAACAACAATAACAAGAATGATTATGGATTGAATCGTAAACTTTACTCAAAACCGAACCCTTGAAATTAATACTTATTTTGTTATCATATCAAATTAGATATCAATACGAACTTTGATGCTCACAACATTCCATACTGAAGTCAACACCAATCATCTATACTAATACCACCTTGGATATTTAATAACAAACTAAGTATCCACAAACTCAGAAACTGAATCAAAACCACAATTCACTTTTAATCCACAACAGAATCAGTACTTTTAATCCAAAACAGAATCAGTTGATAAATCATTTATTCTATGATTCTCAAAATAATAAAGAAATTTAGATATCAATTTAGATTGGAACCAATAACATTTCATGTTGTTCCCGATGATCAGTCACGAAACAACACCGGTATCCCGCAGCCATACCGTAAATATAGGTACTACCCGTATCCCGAAGACATACGGTACCTATAGGGCGCCGGAAAAGGCGTAACTAGCCTTAAAAGATATTACAGCTGGACCGATATCTCGATCACCTACGCTGTAACCAATAACTAGTACCAGTAACCATTCCAATCTTAAAAACCTTTTTATTGAAAAAGAAGCCGAATCCTTCGACATACTAAATAATTTTTATTCCCCCATTCACTTGGGCAGGAATACTCGCAACAAAATCATCTTTCTCAAAATCCAAAACATTTATAAATCCAGTAATTTGATAAGTAAAATCACTTAGCTATTCTGATCATAGAATAATAGAAGAATACTTGCATAAATAAAATCATTTAATTCAGCGATATGTAAAATATTTATCGATTCTAACTGAGAATAAGGAAAGCAATACTTGCATGATAAGATTCAAAATAAATATCACTTGAACAATAAGTGATGATAGGGATACTTGCCTTTGGGTTTTTAGCAGTTAGTCACACTCGCAATGACACATCTATTTTGACCTTCTGTCTCAAAATATCACCGTCCTTCCTTTCAACACTTTACTGATATGCTGCTCCTGCGATTGCTAGAAGCCAGATATCCAATGTCATTCTATCTTACTCTTTATCCAACGACTTATCCCGATCAACTCGAGAGATCCACATCTATAATTAAAATATAGAACTTTAATCGTCTAATCGATAATCACTCGACGAATTACGCGTCAAAACCCTATCGTCTACCCATACGATAGCCCGCACATAAGAGAAACAGTCCAACACAAGACTCTTATGACCCACGTATGCATATAATTCACAGCACGTAAGCACATAACTCATGTATCACATAATTCATATCACACACATCTCGGTTTGTCAAAAGGTTCGACTCGATACGTTTAAAGCTGAAATCGAGTCAATAACAGTATTTATCGATCTGATACTGACTCCGAAGGACTCGTAAATCAAATGACCTTGTAATACAAAAGAAATTAGGTCTCAAAAGTATTTTTAATAAAATCGGAATATTTTTCTAAGTCTATACACGTTCGTTTCATATTAAACGGACGAACTATTTATTTTCTACGAATAAAATACGAATAATTAAGAATAAATCAATTAATAATAATATTAATTGATTTTTTTAAATACCAAAATATAATTTTTAAAAGCTTAAAAACAATTTTTAGGAATTATTTGAATTAATTATAATTAATTTATATTTATTTAACTATTTATAAATGAAGTTAATTGATTAAATAATTTTAATCAATTAATTAAATTCATAAATAATTAACTAAAATCAATTATAAATAATTAACTAAAATCAATTATAAATAATTAAATCAAATTAGATTTTTGAAAATAATAAAAGAAAATAATTTTAGGAATTTAAAATAATCAAGTAAATAATTTTTTTGGAGTTTAAAATAATAACCAAATGGTTTTTTTTTGAAATTAAAAGAACTAATTTTTAGAAAATAGAAAGGAATTTTGAATTAAAATAAAACAGAAAATGCAGAAACAGTATTCAGGTTGGGGGTTTGGGGGAATAGATCAAAGGCGGGTCGAAATAAAATGAAACGGGTTAAAAACCCGGACTCTGAAGAACAGCTCCGGGAAATTCTTGAGGGTACCGGAATCTGGAAAAGCTCAAAAAACCGGCGAACATCGGGCGGACTTCCGACAGCCTCACAAACCATCCATTTCGATCATTCAAAGCACAAATCCATCCTAGTCCCTTCAATAACAGCCCGACAATTCGTTTAACAGGCTAACAACTACAATCAACCAACGACTCGATCCTTCCGGCCAAAACGAAGAATAATCCGGCGACCACCGATTCATTCTCCGGCCAACATCGATTATACGCAATACTCAATCAAATCGGATGATCAATATCACAATTTAAAGCTCAGATCGATTACAAACAGTCCTCATAATCAAAATCAATCCAACTAATATCAATAATCTATAAAATCGAAAAATAAAAAGCAATAAAACCAAGAACTCGACTATGACATTCCGGGGATCAATCAATTGAAATAAACATTTAAATCGAATCCCTTGATCATTCTAAAGCTAATTATAACTTCAAAAACAATCAACAATCATCAGAGATTAAAAACGATTTCAAGCTCAAGAAAATAAAAATCAAATTTACAGAATACTGCACCTCGATTTGTGATGTTGATATCAACAGAAAGGTCTCTTCAAGAGGATCATTTTGATTACTAAAACACATGATTTGTTTCCCTAAATCGTTCAAAATCATCGAGCAAAGTTTCTGCAGAAATTTTCACCCCTAAAACTATGTTCTTGAATATTGATTTTCTGAAATTTTTAATAAAATAAATATAATAAATATATTCTGCAGCTATTTATATTATTACAAAAATAGACACCTCAAAAATCAAATAAGGGTGTTTTTATCCCTTAATTAAAATAATTAAGCCCCCAAATTATAATTACGGGTAATAATCTTAAAAACAGAAAAATATAAAATTCGTATCAAAATTCCCAAAAAAATTACGAATAATTCAAAAATGCATAAATACTAGGTATTTAAAATCCAAATGATTTTATAAAAATAAAAAACACGAATTTTGTGGACTTTAACGTTTCGGTGGGGTCCCGGACCATTTATTTTTGAAAAACTGAAATGATAATTAATATAACGACTCATGTATTTTTAAAATTATTTAAATATGTAAGTCTGGAAGTATTAATTAAATAAAATATGTGTCTTGGTTTTAGCAGCAGTATGTTGATATATACTATTTGTCTATGATTCATTGGTGTAAAGGATTGGAATGCGTAGTTAAAGATTGAGTTATATTGTTCTGTTTTATTTTTAAAGGTGATTTTATTACAGTTTTAAATTCATAAATATTTGGACTGTCTCTAAAATTAGTTTTATGATTCTATAATTTCAATAATTATTTTTGGGATTTTACAAAATTTTGATATCAATATTTTATCAATTATTTAACCCAGTATGATTTTCTGATTACATTTAATTGTAAAATCTATATTTAATTCCAGAATTCTTCAAAAATTATGAAAATCAAATTTATTCAAGTTTGGAATATTTCGAGAATTTTAAAATTATTTTGGAAATTTTCGGGATTTATTTCACCCGCGTGTCGATTCATTTAATTGCAAAAAATGGGTATAAGTTGCATTTCAGAAATTATTTTAAAATTACGAAATTTATGCTTTTATAAACTTCGGGATATTTGTAATATTTTAAGACTATTTTCGTAAATTTCTGAATTTGTTTTAAGTGCAGCTCAGATCGTTAATTGTTAAATGTGGGTACGAGTTACGTTTCAAATATACTTTGAAAATTATGAAAAATTTATTTTTAATAATTATGAATTATTTGTGATATTTTAAAATTATTTTGATAATCTTTCGGGTTTATTTTATCCGCAACTTGGTTCGATAATTCGTGAATTTCCGGAAAAACCGAGACAGCAGGACACGTGTAGGCATTTCTTTTACTGATTGTGATACGTGGCACTAATAGAAGGGAGTAGAAAAAGAATATATAACCTCCTATTCTACCCAAACCCCACCCCTGCCCCCTGTATATCTCGACCTCTGCATCTATTTTGATCTCTCAATTCTCTCAAACTATTTCTGGCTCCCTGTTCGCGAAATCACTTCCGCCTCTTCCTTTCCTGTCCCTGTGCTCCGATCGCCGTTTTGCTTCGGTTACTCCGGCGAGTTGCCGCCACTTTTGGCCTGGTGATTCGTGGGTGTGGGTTCTGCCTTATGTTGCCTGTATGCGTTCTTTCCGGCCGGCTGCTTGTTTCTTCTCGTTTCTTGCTTTGGTTCCCTATGTTGGTGATACACGCGCGAGCGTGTACTGCTTGTACCTCCTTTGTTGTTGATTTCATTTCTGTTGATATTTTGATTCTGTGGTTTAGTTTCTGCAGAAATTAGATGATTAATTTTGTGAAATAAAATATTTTCGTGCGGGAAATTAATTAATCGGTGAAATTTATTCGGAAACCCGAATAGTATCGGGTACCAATAAATTTTGACGCCGTCGACACTCATCGACAGTGGACTGTGATGACACGATTCTGAGTCCTAATATTTCTAATAAATATAATTCGTGTTGTGTTTTTATTCTGGACCAAAATAGTTAATTAGTAAATATTGAATCGTGATGGTTAAGTTGGTTGTGGTTACTAAATTGTATCGGTGATTGGAATTTGCGAGTTGTAATTGGTTGTCATGTTTTAAATTGGATTGTTCTTGTTGAATTGACGTCGATTGATGTTTCGACGGGTAGTCCGATAAACAAAGGAGACGCTGCCCGATTTCCGGGAAACTGAATTACGTAAATACGGAAACGTATCTGATGAATATCGGGACGTCGAGAGACTATATATATGTGTATATTTTATACGAAACTTGGTTGTACAATGTAATGAGATATTTTGCCAAATCGATAACCCTGATTTCGTAAAATAAAGAGTATATATATATATATATATTTATATATTTTCCGAAAATGAACACCGAACTGATCTTCGAGATTGTGAACCCTATTTGTTGCGTGTGTTATTATAATATTCATAATTACGAGTTGGGTTTGAATATCGTTGGGTAAGAATTAGTATCGAGGATATGTCAAACATGCCTAGACGTCTAACGTAGGGTATTTCGACCCTGTAGGTTATAATCAGGAACCTGAAAGTGGACGATGGACTAGAGATGACCTAGTAGTCAGTCGATGAGCTCAATAGAGTTTCAACAGAAAACCTGAGTGTCGAAGTCAAATCTAATGTGGTCTAGTGGTTGGACGTTAAAGCCTGAGCGGCAGAGTCGGCTCAGAGTTGGTCAATAACAGTTGTAAAGCCCTGTGAGGCAAGTACTTCCGAACTTTTCTTCAAGATATATCGCAATTATTTTCAAACTGTTTCATAACATGTCGCTCTTATTCAAAATAACTCTTGGTTATATTGCAAGTGCTTTAAACTATTTACCCTTAAACCCTGATTTTTCTTGATCTTGAGCCGTAAGCCTTGTTCTTTGTAAACCATCCTTTGTTGATCCTCAGATACCAAATCACACAAATATGATACCACTCCCCAAATGTATAACTACCAAACACCAAACACTGGAGCAAAAATTGTTTGAAAACACAGAAACTTTTATACTATAACCATTCTTTATAACATCAAAGAACTATACCTTGAAAAATCAGTATTTGTCCAATACCTAATCATTTTACAGACTAAAAACCATTTCTTATACATACCTTGATATACCCTTGAGATATCCATGAGTTTCTTTACGTTTTTATTCAAGTGTTTAACCATCATTGATTATGATCTTGTTTATCGAATTATATTGTTTATCATATTGAACTACTTTAGAATTGGATAGTTTTTATATATTTATGTGGACCAGATTCGTGGTTAGACCATATCTATGGTCAATTTAGGCCAATGTGTGCCTTGGATCCAGTAGTTAGAGCAGTGATGTGTGCTTTGCTCGGGGTTAGTGCGTGACTGATCAGCAGCCTAACCTTGGTTTTAAAAACTTAAAATGAATGTCCAATTCTAATGATTGTTTAGCAATAAACTTGATTCCTCTGAATCAACTCATTTGATCATTGATTAATCTCAATTATTGTCATTGTGACTTGCTGAGCTAGTTAGCTCACTCTTGTGAATCTTTTTATGTATTCTACAGTTAAGAAGGATACGGTTGATAGCGAGGTTTCCCAGTTCAATGTACGAGCTAGGATTCCAGATTGAGGTGGATCGAGCTAGCAGGAGCTTATTGCGGTAGTGAGATAGTAAGATTGTAAGAATAATTTTATTATCAGTTGTAAGTTAAGTTAGTCGGGATTTAGTACGATATAATAAAAGTTAAGGTTGTGGCTTATTTTCATACTTTAACCTGTTACGATCCGTGGTTATGTAAAGAAGGGTCATTGCAAATAATATCTTATATACAAGTCTATATGTTGTATTGGTGTTGTGGACCCCAAACTTCTGACCCGGGTTTGGAGGGCGCCACAGGTTGGTATCAGAGCTACAGGTTATAAGTCACTGAAACAAGCCTAGATTGTCGGGATTGGGTAGAGGGTTAGGATTAGGAATAGGAAATAGAAAGATAAGATGTTGTGAGGTTGAGTGTGATTTCATAGTAGGTCTCCGGCACGGTTCGTGTTGCAATTCGGGATTCTTAACTTGCGAGGTGATTTCCAGACAATGACAATGGCACATCCTGATTTCCCTGTATCATCCGATCGCTTGAAGCTTTCTACTCGAGGATCGTCATCCTTTCTCAGATTTGATTTGCATCTTGTTCCTCCATCAGTATTAATGGTACTACCTTCTGTTATGACAGCTGCCCCTCTTCAAGCTATTCTATGCTATTTTACCACCTATTGATACGAAATTACCTATTTAAGAACCTCCATCTGTTTATTCTTGTTTTACTGGACATTCGGCTGTGAGTATATCTCTTAGGTTACCCTACATCCTGTTCTATACCCCCAGTTTAGAATTTGTCCTATGAAGCAATTATACTTATAAGGATGGACTCGGGAGTGCAGTAAATGGTGAGTATTGAGATACAAATGAAGGTGAGAAGAAGTTTAGAAAGAAGACTCAAGTGTTCCGAAGGATAGTTTTGTCAGGTTAAAAGAAGCCATTAGTAAGTAGGCCACCCATGACTAGCTTATGGAATGGATTAGATAAGTACTGAAAAGAGAAAGTTAGAGGAGATTATGGATCTAGAGATTTCTTGAAGTTAGGTAATGGTGTTATGATAATGTGACATATATTTTAGCAAGATGATGTGACATTAGCCGACTTGTTGACTATTGGATAGTCTGTTTCACTTAACGATTTTATAGTTGATAACGGGAGTATTACCAGTATGGAAGCTTGATGTGAAGCTACGAATAAGATAGCATGCAACGACAACTGAAGTTTTCGTCGATTAAGGAAGGCAAAGGGACCCAATAAAGGAGAGAAGGTAGATTGAAGTAAATGGATCTTTATGTGATCGTTTCTTTAATTTGGTACCTTGTTATAAGAAGGAAGGACAACAACCAACTCATATAGTAAGGACAACCAGGTTTGTGAATTTCAAAATTTTTAAACAAGCTTTCGAAAAAGATTTTCCTTACAAAATTTCTAAAAGTCTTTTTGAATAAAATAAGTTTTAAACACTGGTTGTCAAGTTACTACTTGAGTTTCTTGTTTGTTAAAAAGACCCGGATTACCTGGAAGAATATTTATTTTAGACTTGGTATTGTTAATTCAGAGGATAAAGTAATCCAGAATTATGAAGAAGTTGATTATTCCTAACGGTAAGGTGTAAATATTATTTAACAAGGTTAATAATAGAATCCGCGTACGGAATAACTATTCATCCAGTTGCAGAGACCCGTAAAGTTTAAAAAATTCATTGATTTAAAAGGAGCCCAGGCGTGATTGAAGAAGATTGGGAAGATTTCCAGACTTTTCTAAAGGAAGAATATTATTAACAAAAGGATCGTTATGCTAAATGATTTGTGGTTATTCTAAATTAAAAAGAGGAAACTCGAAGTTATCTGGTAGAAACGCCATTATGATCGAAATGTTAAAATATTATACGTGTAGGTGCGATGGTAAAGACGCAAGACTTAACAAGTAAGAATCTACCATATTGTTTAATTTGCGAAAGCATTTCAGCGTACCTTCTAAAGTTGTTATATGACGCAATTGGGATATGATCGAACAAGCTCAAAAGATGAATACAAGTGAAATATGAATGGTGACTAATGGTATCATTCTTATCTTCAATATTACAGCGTATATTCCTTTTTAATTCCTAAAAATATATGAACTTCTTTTCTTAATAAACTCCTTATGATGATATCGAAAAGGAGGATATGGCATTCCTTTCAAATTTAATTGTTTTCCTCAAGTTTTGCTTTCTGATTGGGACAAACAGTGTTATGATGAGACACTTTGTCAGAAAGACGAAGAGTCGGGTGGGACGCCACCTAATCATGTGCTGTATGCCAAATGGTATGAAAGACTGGCCATCTTAAATACCAATGTGGTTGTCTCATTCATATTCAAATCCTTGTTTCTTCTTTCTTTTCAACTCTAATTTTTGTTGAATTGTGAATCCTTCTAGTTGTTTCGTTGTACTATCGTTCTTTGCAAGAGTTTTTTAACAAGAATTAACGTATTATGGACCAAGCGGGAAAAGTTCCATCTACTTCTCACGCATGGAAAGCAAACAAGGACATATGACGAGAATTGCAAATCACTAGCCCCAGTCAGGGATGCACTAAGAGTCAAGGGAATCTACTCCAATGAGGAATACATCTCCGAGAACGAGAAATTGTGATTTTCCTATAAAATATGTTATTCAGAGTACGGATGTGGTGATGTGAATGATTATCGTGGATACTTTATACGTTAAAGTATTGAAAGATGTGAGAGCAACTTGATTGTTTAGCTCCCAAGGTTTTGTTAAGATGAATTACCCTGTTGAATTGATAAGATGGTGATTAAAGGACTAGCAAGTCAAGAACGTGTAGTTGTTAAGTAAGTGAGTACAAATAGTGGAATTGAGATTTCTGGCAATACGTTGTGAAGAATTGATACCATGGAAGATAAGAGGATTTGACATTATTCTAGGGAATGGATTAACTTTTAAAACGTGATGTCCAGACAGACCGTCGTGATGAAAAGATAATTCTGAGGACGACAAATGAGAAGGTGATGAGGTTCAGAAGATGAAAGAAGGTAAAGAATTTGTTAATGATGATTACGGTGATCAAGATATGAGCATTATGGTGATTATGAGATAAATAAAAGTCAGAAGCAAACAAAACTTAAAGATTTTATAGCAATTAAGGAATTTCAAGATATTTTTCCAGATGAGTTATCGATATTCCTCCAGATAGAGACATGAAGTTCGTGATTGACTTAGCACATGAGACGAAGCCAGTGACCAAGGTCTTACATAAAATGGCACTAGTTAGAATAAGGGAGTTAGCAAAGCAGATGCAAGAGATGCTAGAAGAAGAAGCGATTAAACCCAGTGGATCCCATGAGGTGCACCGGTACTAATTTTTAATAAGAAAATGGAAGTATGAGATTATGCGTCGACTAAAGAAAGCTCAACAAATTTACTATAAAGAGTAAGTATCTGTTACCTCGAACTACTAATTTGTTGATCAAACAGAAGAAGCAAAGTATTTTCTAAAATTGATTTAAGATTTGGGCGTTACCAATTGGAGATTGAACCTATGGACATAATCTTTAAGGAATATTTGGATGAGTTGTAATTATGTTACTTAAAGTCAACGGAGGACCACGCGAAGCATTTAATGAAAACTGAGGAGTCGGAGATGAAAGAAGTTGTATATAAAGTTTGCAAGGTGAAAGTTTTGATGATAGAAAGCATAAGTAATTAGTGAGGAGGAGACCAAAGGAGATCCAGTTGAAATTAAAGTTACTATGAATAAAGAAAGGCTAAAAGCACCAACAAAAGTAAGAAGTTTTACCATGGATTGGTTATATTGCAAATTTGCACAAGATTTCTTGAAAGCTGCAATACCTTTGATGAAGCTAATCAAGAAAAGCAAGAAGTTTTGTGAAGTGGAGAAGGGTGAAGGAAAGTTTTGCGAAGTTAAATGAAAGAATGGTTACAACACCTGTTTTATCAATTTAAAAGTATCAAGAAGGTTTGGTAGTTTATAGTGATGCTTCTCATTAGGAAATAGGATGTGTGTTGATGCAACACAATAAAGCTATTGTATATGCATTCGGACAACCGAAACCTTATGAGCAGAAGTATCCTACTCATAATGTGGGATTAACAGTAATAATATTCGCTTTGAAAGATTGGGAAACATGAGATGTATGGAGAAAGGTGTAAGATCTATACGGACCATAAGAGGTTGAAGTATGTATTCACGAGGAAAAGCAAAGATAGAGGAAAGCGATAAGCAAAAAGAAGAAAACGAACATAGAAACTGTACCAGAAGAATTATCTATGGAATTTTAGAAGTTGGAGTTGGAAGTCAGATATATAATCCCAAGGAAACAAGGATGGGTAGTATAACCTTTCAGTCAGAATTGCTGAGAAAAGATAAGGAAATGTCAAGGGAAGATAATGGATCATGATATTCCTAGGTTTTCTTCCAGCATTTGGATGTTACAAGTAAAAAGAATTAAGAAATGAGATCCCACAGGGAATTCACAATATAAAGTATTTAAATTATTGAAGAAATGCCAAGATATACAGAAATTTAAAGAAAAATAGTGATAATCAGGTATAAGAAGGAAATTTCAAAATATATTGGGAAGTGTTGGACATGTCGAAGAATTAAGGCGAAGTATCGGAGGCCTAGTGAACAAAGCAGACCAAGGAGTGGTTTTACAAGAGGCGAATCGTAAAATATACCAATAATGTTATTGAAGAAAATGAATGAAATTACGAGATTATGTGCTGATTAGTGGGAGTTCAATAAAACAATAACTAAGAATAAGTGACCCTTATAAAGAATTGATTACTTACGAGACCTAATTCAAGAAGTGTGTTATGTCTCAGGAATTAACTTAAGATCTGACTTGAGAACATATTAGAGATTACGATTAAAATGAGTTATGAACATTACCAGCTCTGGTGATATTATGCGAAATAACAAATATATCAATTGATTATAAGGAATTAAGGAACATGGTGTATAAGCAGTACTCAGATAAGCAAACTGTATTTATTGATAACATCCTCAGTTATTCAAGGAATAAGAAAGTCTGTGTGGAATGCCCAAGGCTTTTTCTTCAAAGATCCGAAGGAAAGCAACTATACGTTGAGTCTTCAAGAATGAAATTTTGACTAAGGTTAACAAAAGATTCTGAATTAATCCATTAACAACTACCTAAGTAAAGCCGTATGGTAACAGATGCCTTATGCCGAAAGAAAGGATTGAATGTAATCAAGACCACCGAGGAGTTAATAAACGAATTGGAAAGAGTGGAATATAAAGTTCAAATACCTGAAGGTGATAATAAGTGAATATATGAGATTACTTTTCAGCCTTAACTAATGGGAAAGAGTAAGAGATGTTTAAATGTTTGGATACTAAGTTGAAAATGAGCACCGCCTACCATCCTTAAACAAAGGGTCAGAGCGAGGAAGCGATTCAGGAAATATAAGGCATGTTGAGAGATTGAATTTCAAGAAAAACTGGGATGATCATTTACCATCAATATCAGCTTTAGAATGCCACTTTACCAAGCTTCATGTGAACGTAAGTGCAGGTCCTCATTTTTATTGAGATAAATTGGGAGAAAGAAAGTTGTCAAATTCTAAATTAATTCAGCACACCAAAAGTGTAGTAATATTGATTGAAGCAGCTCGGAGTAGACAAAGAAAGAAGCAAAATTATATCGAGAGGGAGAATGAATATAGAAATAAAACCGGTAGTGTTAGTAAAAGTGTCGTCTTGTAAGAGAAGGGACAAGTTAAGTCCTAAATTTAGTAAACCCTTCGAGGTATCGATAAATATAGATAAAGTGATCATGAGTTGATAGTACCGTTATAGAAGTATGTACATATTTAATAAAATAAATATAATAAATATATTCTGCAGCTATTTATATTATTACAAAAATAGACACCCCAAAAATCAAATAAGGGTGTTTTTATCCCTTAATTAAAATAATTAAGCCCCAAAATTATAATTACGGGTAATAATCTTAAAAACAGAAAAATATAAAATTCGTATCAAAATTCCCAAAAAAATTACGAATAATTCAAAAATGCATAAATACTAGGTATTTAAAATCCAAATGATTTTATAAAAATAAAAAACACGAATTTTGTGGACTTTAACGTTTCGGTGGGGTCCCGGACCATTTATTTTTGAAAAACTGAAATGATAATTAATATAACGACTCATGTATTTTTAAAATTATTTAAATATGTAAGTGTGGAAGTATTAATTAAATAAAATATGTGTCTTGGTTTTAGCAGCAGTATGTTGATATATACTATTTGTCTATGATTCATTGGTGTAAAGGATTGGAATGCGTAGTTAAAGATTGAGTTATAATGTTCTGTTTTATTTTTAAAGGTGATTTTATTACAGTTTTAAATCCATAAATATTTGGACTATCTCTAAAATTAGTTTTATGATCCTATAATTTCAATAATTATTTTTGGGATTTTACAAAATTTAGATATCAATATTTTATCAATTATTTAACCCTGTATAATTTTCTGATTACATTTAATTGTAAAATCTGTATTTAATTCTAGAATTCTTCAAATATTATGAAACTCAAATTTATTCAAGTTTGGAATATTTTGAGAATTTTAAAATTACTTTGGAAATTTTCGGGATTTATTTCACCCGCGTGTCGATTCGTTTTATTGCAAAAAATGGGTATAAGTTACATTTCAGAAATTATTTTAAAATTATGAAATTTATGTTTTTATAAACTTCGGGATATTTGTAATATTTTAAGACTATTTTCGTAATTTTCTGAATTTGTTTTAAGTGCAGCTCGGATCGTTAATTGGTAAATTCGGGTACGAGTTACGTTTCAAATATACTTTGAAAATTATGAAAAATTTATTTTTAATAATTATGAATTATTTATGATATTTTAAAATTATTTTGATAATCTTTCTGGTTTATTTTACCCGTAACTTGGTTCAATAATTCGCGAATTTCCGGAAAAACCGAGACAGCAGGACACGTGTAGGCATTTCTTTTACTGATTGTGATACGTGGCACTAACAAAAGGGAGTAGAAAAAGAATATATAACCTCCTATTCTACCCAAACCCCCACCCCTGCCCCCTGTATATCTCGACCTCTGCATTTATTTTGATCTCTCAATTCTCTCAAACTATTTCTGGCTCCCTGTTCGCGAAATCACTTCCGCCTCTTCCTTTCCTGTCCCTGTGCTCTGATCGCCGTTTTGCTTCGGTTACTCCGGCGAGTTGCCGCCAGTTTTGGCCTGGTGACTGTCCTGGTGATTCGTGGGTGTGGGTTCTGCCTTATGTTGCCTGTATGCGTTCTTTCCGGCCGGCTGCTTGTTTCTTCTCGTTTCTTGCTTTGGTTCCCTATGTTGGTGATACACGCACGAGCGTGTACTGCTTGTACCTCCTTTGCTGTTGATTTCATTTCTGTTGATATTGTGATTCTGTGGTTTAGTTTCTGCAGAAATTAGATGATTAATTTTGTAAAATAATATATTTTCGTGCGGGAAATTAATTAATCGGTGAAATTTATTTGGAAACCCGAATAGTATCGGGTACCAATAAATTTTGCCGCCGTCGACGATGAGTCTCGACGAGTCGACGGTGGACTGTGATGACACAATTCTGAGTCCTAATATTTCTAATAAATATAATCCGTGTTGTGTTTTTATTCTGGACCGAAATAGTTAATTAGTAAATATTGAATCGTGATGGTTAAGTTGGTTGTGGTTACTAATTTGTATCGGTGATTGGAATTTGCGAGTTTTGATTGGTTTTCGTATTTTAAATTGGATTATTCTTGTTGAATTGACGTTGATTGATGTTTCGATGGGTAGTCCGATAAATAAAGGAGACGCTGTCCGATTTCCGGAAAACTAAATTACATAAATACGGAAACGTATCTGATGAATATCGGGACGTCGAGAGACTATATATATGTGTGTATTTTATACGAAACTTTGTTGTACAATGTAATGAAATATTTTGCCAAATCGATAACCCTGATTTTGTAAAATAAAGAGTATATATATATATTCCGAAAATGAACACCGAACTGATCTTCGAGATTGTGAACCCTATTTGTTGCGTGTGTTATTATAATATACATAATTACGAGTCGGGTTTGAATATTGTTGGGTAAGAATTAGTATCGAGGATATGTCAAGCATACCTAGACGTCTAACGTAGGGTATTTCGACCCTGTAGGTTATAATCAGGAACCTGAAAGTGGACGATGGACTAGAGATGACCTAGTAGTCAGTCGACGAGCTCAATAGAGTTTCAACAGAAAACCTGAGTGTCGAAGTCGAATCTAATGTGGTCTAGTGGTTGGACGTTAAAGCCTGAGCGGCAGAGTCGGCTCAGAGTTGGTCAGTAACAGTTGTAAAGCCCTGTGAGGCAAGTACTTCCGAACTTTTCTTCAAGATATATCACAATTATTTTCGAACTGTTTCATAACATGTCGCTCTTATTCAAAATAACTCTTGTTTATATTGCAAGTGCTTTAAACTATTTACCCTTGAACCCTGATTTTTCTTGATCTTGAGCCGTAAGCCTTGCTCTTTGTAAACCATCCTTTGTTGATCCTCAGATACCAAATCACACAAATATGATACCACTCCCCAAATGTATAACTACCAAACACCAAACACTGGAGCAAAAATTGTTTGAAAACACAGAAACTTTTATACTCCAACCGTTCTTTATAACATCAAAAAACTATACCTTGAAAATTAGTATTCGTCCAATACCTGATCATTTTACAGACTGAAAACCGTTTCTTATACATACCATGATATACCCTAGAGATATCCATGAGTTTCTTTACGTTTTTATTCAAGTGTTTAACCATCATTGATAATGATCTTGTTTATCGAATTATATTGTTTATCATATTGAACTGCTTTAGAATTGGATAGTTTTTTATATATATGTGGACCATATTCGTGGTCAGACCATATCTATGGTCAATTTAGGCCAACGTGTGCCTTGGATCTAGTAGTTAGAGCAGTGCTGTGTGCTTTGCTCGGGGTTAGTGCGTGACTGATCAGCAGCCTAACCTTGGTTTTAAAAACTTAAAATGAATGTCCAATTCTAATGATTGTTTCTCAATAAACTTGATTCCTCTGAATCATCTCGTTTGATCATTGATTAATCTCAATTATTGTCATTGTGAATTGCTGAGCTAGTTAGCTCACTCTTGCGAATCTTTTTATGTATTCTACAGTTAAGAAGGATACGGTTGATAGCGAGGTTTCCCAGTTCAATGTACGAGCTAGGATTCCAGATTGAGGTATATCGAGCTAGCAGGAGCTTACTGCGGTAGTGAGATAGTAAGATTGTAAGAATAATTTTATTATCAGTTGTAAGTTAAGTTAGTCGGGATTTAGTACGATGTAATAAAAGTTAAGGTTGTGGCTTGTTTTCATACTTTAACCTGTTGCGATTCATGGTTATTTAAAGAAGGGTCATTGTAAATAATATCTTATATACAGGTCTATATGTTGTGTTGGTGTTGTGGACCCCAAACTTCTGACCCGGGTTTGGAGGGCGCCACACTTAAATTAATAGAAGACTCTGAAAATACATTCAAACACACATAAAACGAGATAAAACTAGTAACGCAAATAAACAGGCGTCCAAATTATGGATCGATTTAAATAAATGCATCTTAAACACGTAACAAGTATCCTGTTGGATCATATCGGATCCAAAAATACATTACTTAGCCGCTAAGTAACTATAGAAATGATATAATTTAGTATCAGATTTGGATAATTATCAAAACCGGGCTTCTTATAAAACAATTTATACGAAAATAACGTAAAATATCCCGTCTTTAGAGAATACGGGTTTTGTTGATTTATCAAAACGATTTTCGTATCGAAAATATTACGCCGGGACGCGCACAGGTCAAACCGTAATCCGGATCGAAAAAGTTAAAACATGGAAAATGCTCAGAATATCCAGATTATATTAGGAAGGAATTTTCGGGAGAGTTTCGGGTTGTAAAAATGCAAAAACGGTTGAAGTTGGACGATTCCCGGCTTTATAAAATAGTTTTATAAATACTCAAAAAATAATTAATAAATTCATAAATCATTATAAAATCATATAACAATCCAAAAATTACAAGAAAAATATCACAATTATCTATACTTTATTCTGCACATATAAAAATTAGTAAACTCTAAGAATATCACATATATACATCCAAAACATCACTCCAATTACCAGATAATTCACCAAATTCACAAAAAATCACATAAACAACTTCAAATAATAATAATAATATTTGAAAAAATGGGATATTACATAACTTCTGCTATTTTATGGTAACTACAAAAATCATGGAACTTGAAGTTCCCTTGTCCTATTTAAAATACAACAAACCAAACACTACAACTCATTTTAAATTCAAATAACTTTAAGTTACGTAGTCCGGTTACATCAAAACAAAAGAGGCCTACATGTTCCATATTCTTTTAGATGAATTGAGAAACCCGACTTAAAATGTAATAAGAAGAAAAAACCGGCAATTATGTAAATTGTAGTTGAAGTTTATACATTATATATGTATGTTGTATTAAAGCATATCCAAGATAACACATGTTAGGAATATGTTGTGTACTTGATGATAAGCTAAACAAAACACCTCAGTAGATTTAGTTTAGTGATTTTAAAGCTTTCAATGGATGATCACTTTAACATCTGTTGAAAGGGTAGCTTATGTATTAATAAGATTAGTAGCACATTTCTGCATACTGTAAACTAGATGTTGTAGAATGTTTTAAGTCATGTTGACTATTAGATTGATATGCAAGATAGTTTGGCTAACTGTAAATATTATATGCCATGTAATCTTGTATAAGTGAAATAGAGTTACCTGCTATGAAGATGATCTCAACGGATGTTCCACAAGGTTTCAATGGATGATCAACCAGACTATCAACGGATGATCCAACAAAGTCTCAATGGATGATCCCACAGAGTTTCAACGGATGATCAAATTCAAAATCAGTTGATAGTGACTTGACAGTCACATACGTTGATTGTATGCAAATGGAATGTGGCAGCCTATTTACAGGTTTTAGAGAATAAAGAAGCATTTCCATTTCCATGTTAAACTGAAGATATTCAAAGATGATGGATAGAGAAATGAAGAAGCATGAAATTAGACTAGAAATATTTTGTCTTATTTGTTTGTCTTTTTATCATGTAACTTGGTGATATATAAACCAAGGGTAGCAAGTAGAACAGAATCAAAGTGAGTAAGCAATTACCAGAGAAATGGATAAAGCTATATCTGTAGAGAATTTCTCTGTTCTTTCAAAGTTCAACTTGTAAGCGGCTGTGTACAAATCTTGCATCACAGAGTTCTCAAATTTATATATATCTCTGGTGGAAAAGTTCAATCCACCAGAAAGTTTTTAAATACTTGTATTTGATTACTTTTGTTGTGAATATGTTGTGAACTTGATGATTTCATTAACAAAACACCTTAGTAGATTTTACAAAGTGAAAAATGTAGCACTCGACGGATAAGGATTGTAGTCCCGACGGATGACTCAATATAGTCCCGACGGATGATGATTTATTATCCATCGAGTGAGTAGCTTGTGTAACAATAAGTCTGTAACATATTTCTACATACACATTATTCAGATTCTGTAGTAGTACTCAAGTCATGTTGACTTTAACTAGATATGCATAATAGGTTGATTAATTGTATATAGATGATGTCTTGTAATTCTGCATAAATAAAATGAAGTCGAGTTCCAGATAGCTACCTGAAGGATAAACAACAATGCCACTCGACCGATGATCAACTAGGCAACCCGACGGATGATCATGAACCCGACGGATAATGAATTAAAACATCTATTGATAGCGACAACACAGTCACATGCGTCGAATGTATGTAAATGGAATGTGTAAGCCTATTCAACTGGGTTTTAGAGAACAAAGAAGCATTGTCATTTCCATGCTATTATGAAGATATTCAAAGATGCTGGAAAAGAGTAATGAAGTAGCATAGTATTAGACTTGATAGTTTTTATTTTATTATCCTGTCTTATTACTTTGGAATCTTGGTGTTATATAAACCAAGGAGTAACAAATAGAACAACTAACTAAGCAACCAAGAGAGAAACATTTGTAAGTTGTATTCTTAGCATTTCTCTGGAATCTTAGTTGTTAAAATTTGTAAGCAGCTGTGAGCTAATTGCTACATAGAGTTCTCTTGATATATTATATATCTCTGGTGGATATATTCTAATCCACCAGAAAGTTTTTAAAGACTTGTGTTTTTAAATACTTGTGTTTTGAGTCATTTCAAGTTATTATCCCGCACTTTACGAATCAATTCACACAGATATATATTGTTAAGGTAGAACAATTTTTAAACCAAGAAAAAGTTTCAAAAATTCCATTCAACCCCCTTCTGTAACTCTTGTTGCATTGTTAAGGGGCTAACAATTGTTATCAGAGCAAGCTCTTGAAGAACAAAGAGTTTAAAGATCACAACAAAATAACAAGATGAATAAGAAGGATGTTGGAGTCAAGATTCCTTTTCTGGATAAAGATAATTACCATCACTGGAAGGTAAAGATGCATCTTCATTTACTTTCTCAAGATGAGGCTTATGTAGATTGCATAGAGAGAGGCCCTCATGTACCAATGAGAGATGCAACTGGAAATGATCCATCTATCCCCAAGACAAGGCATGAATGGTATGATCCTGATATTGAACAAGTCAGGAAAGATAAGAATGCCACGAATATCTTGTTCAATGGAGTTGATGGTGACATGTTTGACAACATCATCAATTGCAAAACTTCCAAGGAAGTTTGGGATACAATACAGATTATCTGTGATGGCACTGAGCAAGTTAGAGAAAACAAGATTGAAAGGCATATGTCATAGCCTATTTGTTTATTCGAGGATTTAACTCAACTCAAATAAGAATGTAACAAGTAAATAGTGGATCTATCGTCAAACAGATCTCACAAAGTAACATCTGTCAAAGGATTCAGAAACAAGGTTCATCTACAGACTTGAGGAATTACTTCACTGGAAGAAGTTCAAGAAATTGATCAAGCCTCAGTGATATAAATCAAGATTGTGGATTTAATCAAGTGATAGAGATCTTGTCAGGGTATCAGATAATTATAGGGATTTAATCTGAAGAAAATCAAGTTATCAAAATCAAGACATGAAGAAACATCACGGAAGTTATTCACTCATGAACCAGACAGTACATCGAGTGTCAACATTGAAGTGGTGGAATTGATTCATAATTTTCAGTGATTTTCAGAAGATTTTCAGAAGAGTGGTTGTTGTTCAAGAGTAGTATTTAGTCTCTATTAATTAAATAAGTCATATAATTTAATTAAGAAAATAAATTATATCTGCAAAGATTAATTTATTGATTAATTGAATTAATTAATTAATTCTGAATTAATATTATGAATTTTCAGAATTGATTTTGAATTTATATTCAATATTAATTCAGCATGACAATCAATTGAACCAATATGACAATCAATTATCATACCGAAAGTCATACTAGTTCAAACGGATTGTCATACTGAAAGTTCTATTAGCTATGGGATTGTCTTGCTAGTACAAGTGATTGTCTCACCGATTGTCTTGCTAGTACAAGTGATTGTCTCATCGATTGTCTTGCTAGTACAAGTGATTGTCTCACCGATTGTCTTGCTAGTTCAATCAGATTGTCTCACTGAAAGTGTTAGTCCCTTGACAATATGACAAGAATTACAGAAGGGGGGGTTGAATGGAATTTTTGAAACTTTTTCTTGAAATAAAATGTTCAAACTCAAATATAAATATAAGTGTATTGATTAGCACAATGCGGAATAAAAACTTAACTGAATCAAAACACAAGTAATTAAAAACAAGAGTCTTTAAAAACTTTCTGGTGGATTTGAATGATTCCACCAGAGATATATATTATATATCGAGAGAACCCTGTGTGCAGAAATGCTCACAACTGCTTACAACAATTGAACTTCTAAGACTACAGAGAAATGCTAAGAATCCTGCTTACAAATGTTTCTCTGCTTTCTTTCTTAGATCGATAGTGTCTTAGTTGCTACTACTTGGTTTATATATCACCAAGATTACAAAGTAATAAGACAAGATAATAAAACAAAAACTATCTAATCTATTACAATGATACTTCATTACTCTATTCCAGCACCTTTGAATATCTTCATAATAGCATGGAAATGGCAATGCTTCTCTGTTCTCGAAAACCCAGTTGAATAGGCTACCACATTCCATTTGCATCCACTCGACGCATGTGACTGTGTGTCACTGTCAACAGATATTTGAATTCTTTATCCGTCGGGTTCATGATCATCCGTCGAGTTATTGATTATCTGTCGGGTTGTCTATTTGATCATCCGTCGACTTCATTGTAGGTTATCCGTCGGGTAGCAAATTGGCATTTGACTTCATTTCATTTATGCAGAATTACAAGACATCATCTATGTACAATTAATCAACCTATTCTGCATATCTAGTTAAAGTCAACATGACTTAAATACTACTTACAGAATCTATACAATGATGAATGCAGAAATATGCTACAGACTTATTGTTACATAAGCTACTCACTCGATGGATAATAAGTCATCATCCGTCGGGACTATAATGAGTCATCCATCGGGACTATAAATCTTATCCGTCGAGTGCTACATTATTTCACTACGTAAAATCTACTAAGGTATTTTGTTCATGAAATCATCAAGTACACAACATATACACAACAGAAAGTCAAGCCAATTCTCAGATTGTCTTGCCAGTTCAATTCAGTTTTGTTGATTTCATTATTAAAGACAGAAACAACAGATTATAAAAGACATCTTCAACCAACCAAGAACAAAAGCAGCAGAAACTTTACTCTCAGCATTTCATCTCTCAACCGCCGCAAATCAGATTATTAATTTCTAGCAATTAAAGTTAAATCTAAACCACTAGAAATCATTCTCTTGTTCTTGTGTAACTATCTAGCGGATCAAAATCCCTAGAACTTAATCTCAAATTACTTCTAGCATTTGATCTTTTTATTCCAAAAATAGAAAAAGTTCATGTCGAATTTATTATAGATTTGTGATAATTTATTTGAGATTAATCCCTTGTAAACGATACCGTTGTTGTAACACCTTTCAAGTTTAATACAAGTTTTATTTAACTTGAATTTTGTTTCACTTTTTTATTCTACATTAAATTCGATTAAACCATAATGACTCGTGTATTTTTGAATTATTTAAATATGTGATTATGGAAATTATTAAATAAATAAAATATGTGTATTGGTTCTGACCTCTATATGTTATGTTATTATTATCTATGTGTAATTTATGAGGTACCAAGTTGTCCGTTGTATTGAATTACTTTCAATTTCAAAAAATGGATTCAGTGTAATTTAATTGCATAAATATCTGGAATGTCTTTAAAATTGTTTTTATGGTTTTATAATTGCAACAATTATTTTTGAGATTTTACAAAATTTAGAAATAAATATTTTATTAATTATTTAAACCTGTATGATTTTCTGATCATATTTAAGTGTAAATTCCATATTAAATTCCAGAATTCTTCAAAAATTACGAAACTCATATTTATTTAATTTTGGAATATTTCAAGAATTTTAAAATTATTTTGAAAATTTTGGGATTTATTTTACCTGCGCGTTGTTTAGTTTATTGATAAAAACGGGTAAAAATTTCATTTTAGAAACCGATTTAAAATTAAGAAAATTCAATTTTTATTTACTTCGAGATATTTATAATATTTTAAAACTCTTTTCGTGATTTTATGAGGTAGTTTTATTCACAATTCGATATGTTAAGTTACGAATTTCAGAACGAATTTTTGTTAGCAGCCAGTATTGAGGACACGTGTTTGAATTTTATACATTCAGAGACACGTGGCGGTTGCTGTTGGGTAAAAAGAGGGATAAATAGAACAAAACACACATCTTTCACTTTGGGGGTTTGTTGCTCTCTCTTTCGCGTTAATCTCTCTGAATTTTGTCTCTCTCAAGCAAATCGCTTCCCTATATTGGCTTTATCTCGGCTTCATCTCTGTCCTCCCTGCTTCGATTCACGGATGCTCCTTAAATCCCGTTTCCGGTGAGCCGCCATTTTATTCTGGCGAGGCTTGGTGGTCTCGAATGATTTTGTTTTATTTTGTTTTATTTGATTATATATACACGTATCTATATATGTGTGTATATCAGTGTATGTTTCATGTTGGGTGTGTGATGTGTGTTCGGTGTTGTGTGTAGGCGGCGGTGCCATTGTGCGGCCGCCGTATAGCCGCTTTGCTACTGGTTCCTTCCGTCCTGTTCTGCGTGACTTTGTTCAATTGTTGATATGGTGTGCGCGATTACACGCGCTCGTTGTGAGAATTATTTTACTGATTGTATTATTTTCTGCAGGAAATGATTTAATTAAATTCATGAAATTATTTTTGAAACGAGAATTTGATTTTACATTAAGTCGAGTACGTAATTTAGTTGACGAATTGTGATTGGATTGATTGTTGGGTTGAACTGATGATTGGGATTGTGGTTGTTGTGAATTGGATTGTCGTTATTGAATTGACGTCGATGGATGTTTCGACGGGTAGTCCGATAAACAAAGGGGACGCTGTCCGATTTCCGGAAAATCGAATTACGGAAATATGGGAGCGTATCCGAGGATTATCGGGACGTCGAGCGAGTATAAGTAAATACATATACGCATGTTTTATACAAAACCTGATTGTATGTTGTAGTGAAACGCTTTGCCAAAATCAATAACCCTAATTTCATACGATGAATAGTATACGTATTTTCTTAAAATGAACACTGAACCGATTTCGAGAACGTGAACCCTAATTGTTGGTTGTGTTATTATAATATGAATGATTACGAGTCGGAAGATGCTATCTTATGGGTTGGTGGTTAGCGAGGATATGTCAAGCATAACTGAGTGTCTAACATAGAGTATTTCGCCCCTGTAGGTTCTAGTCGGAAAATCGAAAGTGGACGTTGGACTAAAGATGACCTAGTAGTCAGTCAACGAGCTCAGTAGAGTTTCAACAAAAAAACCTGAGTGTCGAAGTCGAATCTAATGCGGTCTAGTGGTTGAACGTTAAAGCCTGAGCGGCAGAGTCGGCTCAGAGTTGATCAGTAATAGTTGTAAAGCCCTGTAAGGCAAGTACTTCTAAACCTTTTTCAAGATATAATGCAAATGTTTCTAAATTCTCTCATAAAATATTGTTAAGTATTCAAAATAGCTCTTTTTTTATATTGTAAATACTTTAAATCCTTCAGCCTTGAACCCGAGCCACCTCATTTGATCTTTGAGCCGTAAGCCTTATTCTTTATGAACCATTTCTTGTTGATTTACCAGATACCAAATCACACAAGTATAAAACTACTCCCCAAATGTATAACTATCAAACACCAAACACTGGAACAAAATTGTTTAAAAATACAGAAACTTTATACTCCAACCATTCTTTATAACATCAAAGAACTATACCTTGAAAAATCAGTATTCGTCTAATACCTGATCATTTTACAAACTGAAAATCGTTTCCTATAGATACCCTGATATACCCTTGAGATATCCATGAGTTTCCTTACGTTTTTATTCAAGTGTTTAACCATCATTGATTATGATCTTGTTTTATCGAATTATATTGTTTATCATATTGAACTGCTTTAGGATTGGATAGTTTTATATATGTGGACCAGATTCGTGGTTAGACCATACCAATGGTCAAGTTAGGCCAATGTGTGCCTTGGATCCACTAATTAGAGCAGTGATGTGTGCTTGCTCGGGGTTAGTGCGTGACTGATCAACAGCCTAACCTTGGTTTTTAAAACTTAAAATGAATATCCAATTCTAATGATTAGTTGAAAAGAAACTTGATTCATCTGAATTATCTCACTTGATCATTGTTTAACCTCAGTTATCGTTATTATGACTTGCTGAGCTAGTTAGCTCACTCTTGCGAATATTTTTATGTACTCTACAGTTAAGAAGGATACGGTTGATAGCGAGGTTTCCCAGTTCAATGTACGAGCTTGGATTCTAGATTGAGTTGGATCGAGCTAGTAGGAGCTTATGGCGGTAGTGAGATCGTAAGATTGTAAGAATAATTTTATTATCAGTTGTAAGTTAAATTAGTTGGGAGTTGGTACGTTGTAATAAAAGTTAAAGTTGTGGCTTGTTTTCATACTTTAACCTGTTGCGATCCGTGGTTATGTAAATAAGGGTCATTGCAAATAATATCTTATATACAGGTTTATATGTTGTGTTTGTGTTGTGGACCCCAAACTTCTGACCCGGGTTTGGAGGGCGCCACAGGTTGGTATCAGAGCTACAGGTTATAAGTCACTGAAATAAGCCTAGATTATTGGGATTGGGTAGAGGGTTAGGATTAGGAATAAGAAATAGAAAGATAAGTGGTCGTGAGGTTGAATGCGACTGTATAGTAGGTCTCCGGCACGGTTCGTATTGCGATTCGGGATTCTTAACTTGCGACGTGATCTCCGGACAACGGCAATGGTGGATCCTGACTTCCTTGTATCATCTGATCATTTGGAGCTTTCTATTCGAGGATCGTCATCTTTTTTCAGATTTGATTTGTACCTTATTCCTCCATCAGTATTACTAGTACTACCTTCCGTTATAACAGTTGCCCCTCTTCAAGCTATTCTACGCTATTTTACTACCTCTTGATATGAGACGACCTATTTAAGGACCTTTATTCGTCTATTCTTATTTTACTGGACATTCGGTTGTGAGTGTATCTCTTCAGTTTACCCTACACCCTGTTCTATACCCCCAGCTTAGAACTTGTCCTATGAAGCAATTGTACCTACGAAGGCGGATTCGGGTGTTACAGTAAATGGTGAGTATTTAAGATATAAATAAAGGTGAGAAGAAGTTTAGAAGAAGATTTAAGTTTTCCGGAGGATAGCTGTTACTAGATTAAACGAGGCCACTAGTGAATATACCACCCGTGATTAGTTTGTGGGATGGACTAGAGGAGTTTTGAAAGAGTTAGAAAGAAAAGTACAGATCTGGAATTTTCGTAGAATTAAATGATGGTGCTATGATAAATGTGATATGTAAAGTAGCGATGTGATATGATATGCGCAAATTTTGGTTCTATAAAATAGACTTGTTGACTACTGGATAGTCTGTTCCCCTTAACGATTGCAACGTTGATGATGGAAGTATTACTAGTATGGGAGCTTTGATGTGAAACTACGAATAAGGTAACATGCAATGACAACTGAAGTTTTCATCGATTAAGGAAGGCAAATGGACTCGATAAAGGAGAAAAGGTAGATCGAAGTGAACGGACCTTTATGTGATTATTTCTTTAATTTGGTACCTTGTTATAGGTCGGAAGGACAACAACCAACTCATATAGTAAGGACAACCAGATTTGTGATTTTTAAAATTTTTAACAAGTTTTCGAAAAAGATTTTCCTTACAAAGTTTCTAAAAGCCTTTTTGAATAAAATAAGTTTTAAACCTTGATTGTCAAGTTACTATTTGATTTTCTTGTTTGTTAAAAGACCCGGATTGCCTGGAAGGATACTTATTTCCGACTTAGTATTGTTAATTCAGAGAACCAAGTAACCCACGATTATGAAGGGGTTGATTATTCCTAAAAATAAGATGCACATATTGTTTGACAAAATTTACAACAGAAACAATGTACAGACTAACTATACATTCGATTACTAGGACTATCAGATTTCGAAGAATTCATTAATTTAACAGAAGCCAGGGCATGACCAAAGAAGATTGGGAAGATTTCCAAATCTTTCCAAAAGAAGAATATTATTAATAAAAGGATCGTTATGTTGAATGCTTCGCGGTTATTCTAAATTAAAAAGAGGAAACTCGAAGTTATCTGGTGGGAATGCCATTATGATCGAATTATTAAAGTATTATACGTGTAGGTGCGATGTTAGAGACGCAAAACTTAACAAGTAAGAATCTATCATAATGCTTAATGTGCGAAGGTATTTTAGCATACCCTCTGTAGTTGTTATATGACACAATTTGCATATGATCGATCAAGCTCGAATGATGAACACAAGTGGAATGTGGATGGTGACCAATCGTATCGTTCTAGTCTTCAATATTACAACGTATATTCCTTTTTGATTCTTAAATAAGTATGAACCTCTTTTCTTAAATAAACTCTTTGCTATGATATCAAAAAGGAGGGTATTGTATTCCTTTCAAATTTAATTGTTTCCCTCAAAGTTTTGCTTTCTGATTGGGACAAACAGTGTTATGGTAAAACACTTTGTCAGAATGACGAAGAGTCGGGTGGGACACCACCTAATCATGTACTGTATGCCATATGGTATGAAAGACTGGTCATCTTAAGTACCAATGTGGTTGTCTCATTCATATCCAAATCCTTGTTTCTTCTTTCTTTTCAACTCTAATTTTTGTTGAATTGTGAATCCTTCTGGTTGTTTCGTTGTACTGTTGTTCTTTGCAAGAGCTTCTCTAATAGAAATCAACATATTATGGACCAAGCGGGCAAAGTTCCATCTACCTTTCACGCCTGGAAAGCAAACAAGGGCATATGACGAGAATTGCAAATCACTAGTCCCAGTCAGGGATGTACTAAGAGTCAAGGGAATCTACTCCAATAAGGAATATGTCTTCCAGAACGAGAAATTGCGATTTTCCTGTGAAATATGTTATTCAGAATCCGGACGTGGTGATGTGAATAATTATCGTGGATACTTTATGCGTTAAAGAATTGAAAGATGTAAGAGCAACTTGATTGTTTAGCTCCCAAGATTTTGTTGATAAGATGAATTCCCTGTTGATTTAATAAGATTATGATTAAAGGACTAGCGAGTCAAGAACGTGTAGTTGTTAAATAAGTACCAATAGTGGGATTGAGATTTCTGGCAATAAGTTGTGAAGAATTGATATCATTTGAGATATGAGGATTTGACATTATTCTAAGGAATTTGTTAACAATGATTATGGTGATCAAGATGTGAGCATTATGGAGATTATGAGATAAATAGAAGTCAGAAGCAAACAAAAATTTGAAGATTTTATAGCAATTAAGGAGTTTCAAGATATGTTTCCAGATGAGTTATCAACATTTCCTCCCAATAGAGAAATGAAGCTCGCGATTGACGTAGCACCTGAGACGAAGCCAGTGACCAAGGCCTTACATAAAATAGCACCAGTTAAAATAAGGAAGTTAGCAAAGCAGATGCAAGAGATGTTAGAGGAAGAAGTGATTAGACCCAGTGTATCCCACAAGGTGCACCGACATTAATTATTAATAAGAAAGATGGGAGTATGAGATTATGTGTCGACTAGCGAAAGCTCAACAAGTTTACTATCAAGAGCAAGTATCTGTTACCTCGACCCAATGATTTATTTGATCAAACGAAAGAAGCAAAGTACTTTTATAAGACTAATTTAAGACTTGGTATTTCACCAATTGAAGATTAAACCTATGAATATATCAAAGATAATTTTCAGAACTAAGTATTGTTCTCGTATTGTCATTTGGATCAACCAATATACCAGTAATATTTGAACTTGATGGACAGAATCTTAAAGGAATATCTGGATAAGCTGTAGTGTAACACTTAAAGTCAACGGAGAACCATGCAAAGCATTTAAGGATAACTGGGAAGTTGGAGAAGAAAGAAGTTGTGTGAAATATAGTTCTTAGCGTAAATAGTCAATGTGGAGAAAATCAAAAGAGATCCAATAAAAATTAAAGTTACTATGAGTAAAGGAAAGCTAAAAGCACCAACAAAAGTAAGAAGTTTTACCCTGGACTGGTTATATTGAAAATTGGTTCAAGATTTCTTAAAAGTTGCAACGCCTTTGATGAAGCTTACCAGGAATAGCAAGAAGCTTAGATAAAATGGGAAAGTGTGAAGAAAGTTTTGCGGAGATAAATGAAAGAATGGTTACAACACCTGCTTTATCACTTTGAAGGTATCAAGGAGATTTGGTAATTTATAGTGATGCTTCTTATAAGGGAGTAGGATGTGTGCTGATGCAGCGCAATAAAGTATTGTATATGGACCTAGACAACCAAAACCTTATGAGCAGAAGTATCCTATTCACAATTGGGACAAGCAGTAATGTTGGATTTTTAATCACAGCGGGGGCATGGTAAAACACTTTTACACACATAAAATCCAAATAAAAGCATATAAATCGTGGTAAAAAATATGGAACGAATCTAACCTTTAAAATTATTCGGAGACAACGATCAGAGATCCTTAGCAGTTGCTCCTCAAGTGTGAAGCACTCCACCGGTATCCACCAAGAAAACGATGTTAAGGAGGAGGAACGAGGTGGAGAGAATTGGGTTTTCCAAACTTTTTGGGTTTTTGGGGTTCTCGGGTTAGAACAAAAATAGGGTTTATAATAGTGTATTTATAGGCAAAATTTTCAGCTGAAATTTTCCCATAAATATTATTATTATTATCCCATTTATTATTCTCATTAATAATTAAAACACCTTTTAATTATTAATCCTTTTTCTAAACACTTTAGAAATAATTCTCTCTCTTGATTTAATTTCCAAAAATTAAATCCTTAATTAATAATATTAAGAACTTTTTTTAATTAATTTATAATCAATTAAATCTCATTTAATCAATTATTAAATTTGCCAATTAATTATTTATTTCACAAATAAATAATTATTAGCCATTATTAATTAATTCCTCCACCATTAAATCATTCTCTTTTTATGGTGTGACCCTGTAGGTTCAATATTAAGCCGGTAGTAGAAATAAATAATAATAAAACTATTTTATCATTATTTATATAAATTCTCTAATTTATTAAATATGATTAATTAACTAATCACATTTATTCTACATCGTGAGGGATACTTCTCAGCATATCGCGACTATCCGGATAATATGAATTCACTACTTAGAATACCAAGAACCTATTCAGTAAATAGTTACTGTACAATAAACTCCTTCTACCCTACAGTGTCCTGATTAAATACAAGGCATGGATCTCGTGTCAAGCCTATCTAATTCAATCACTTGCTTACCATTTACTATGCTTAGTTCTATGCAAATTAGAAATTCCTTTCTAATTTCATTTACTCTGGCCAGAGATTCCAGAACTAGCATAAGTGGATCAGCCTTGAACATTCGCTTCCTTCACTAGAAGGGTTAGATCCTTTATTGATCATACACTATCTTCGTGTACAAATTCCTATACCCAGAAGAGCCCTAATAATTGTCCCTGGAGACTAAGAACTAAACCAAAGCATAGTTCAGTGTACACAAGATGACTATGATGACCTCAAGTCTAAGGATACTTGTACAACTATCACTATGTGAACAACTGCTGACACGTGAGTGAACTCCATCAGTTGTTCAGCTGTGCGAGTCATATTCAGTGAACTTATTCTATAATAAGCACCTACATACTAGCTATAGTGTCACCACACAAATGTCTATGAGAACAGACATCCTTCATAATGAAGCAAGCATAGTATGTACCGATCTTTGTGGATTATTAATTACCAGTTAGTAATCCTATGACCAGGAACTATTTAAGTTTAGAGTTATCATCTTTTTAGGTCTCACTATTATGATCTCATCATAATCCATAAAAAGCTTTACTCTAAACTATGGTATATCTTATTTAAACACTTAAATAGATAAAACCCGTAATAAAAACAAAACAAGTCTTTTATTAATATCAATGAAATCAAAACAGATTACATAAAAGTTATTCCTAAATCCTCATACATGATTGGACTTAGGACATATTCATTTCAATCTCCCACTTGTACTAAAGCCAATCACTCTGGTATCTAATACCCATCTTGTCTTTATGACGATCATAAAGTAGCTTTGTGAGTGGGTCTGCTATGTTGTTATGTGTGTCAACTCTAATTCAATACAATACAAGCAATGTTACCGCGCTCCCACTAACCCTTTTGTAGACGCATGATTCATCTACATTTTTGATAAAATCAAACTCTTTGATTGTCTCATCAAAACAAATGTTCCATCTTTCGAGAAGCTTGCTTTAAACCACATATGGTTCGCAGTAGCTTACACATTAGGTTTTCATTTCCCTCGAAAAGAAAACCATCTGGCTATATGTCAGATCTCATAGTCGTAGTAAGCAGCAATCGCAAGCAAAATCCGAACTGATTTTAACAGGGCTATAGGTAAAAAGTTTCATCAAAGTCAATCCATTGCCTTTGTTTGAATCCTTTTGCCAAAAGCCTGGCCTTAAAGGTCTCCACCTGGCCATCTGCTATAATCTATCTTTTGTATACCGTATACACAGATTCCATTCTGGATTTCATGGCACTATGCCATTTCTCTGAGTCAACACTACTCATAGCCTCATTATAGGTCACAGGGTCGTCATCATCATTGATAGACAACTCATTGTCATTCTCAATGACAAGGCCATATTACCTCTCAGGTTGGCGAGACACTCTCCCTGACCTACGAATGGGCTGTTCCACAGAAGGTTGTTCAGTCAGAATAGGTGTTTCCACTTGATCCGTAGTAGTTTGTGCTTCTTGAACTTCATCAAGTTCAATTTTGCTCCCACTGTTTCCTTCAAGGATAAACTCCTTTTCCAAGAAGGTAGCATGTCTGGAGACAAACACCCGATGATCAGTGTAAAAGTAATACCCTAAAGTCTCTTTAGGATATCCCAAAAAACTACATTTTACGGATCGATATTCCAGCTTATCTGGGTCAACTTACTTGACATAAGCTGGACATCCCCAAATCTTAATGTGTTTAAGACTCGGTTTCCTTTCTTTCCATATCTCATACGGAGTTTGAGGAACAGATTTGGAAAGCACCTTATTCAGTAAATATGCTGAGGTTTCCAATGCGTAACCCCATAGGAATACTGGAAGATTTACATAGCTCATCATGGACCGAATATGTCTAACAAAGTTTGATTTCTCCTTTCAGATACCAATCTGAAGGAGTCCACTGGGAGACTATACCATTTACTTTGAGATAATCTAGAAACACTCCATTAAAGTATTCACCACCTCGATCTAATCGAAGAATTATAATACTATGTTTGGTTGTTTCTCCACTTCATACTTATATTCTTTGAACTTTTCAAAGGCCTCAGACTTGTGTTTCATCAAACACATATCCGAATCTAGATCTATCATCTATGAAAGTATTGAAGTATGAAAATCCACCCATGGCTTGCATAGACATTGGTCCACATACATCTGTGTGTACCATTCCTAGCAAATTTGCAGTCCTCTCTCCATGTCTACTAAATGGAGACTGCAGTGCCACTATAAAGTGAGATTTTCATCATCCCTTTTCTTTTATTAGTTTGTTCAATCTGAAGTAAATTATGTCACATATATACAGACCATTATTTAAAGTACCACGTCCATAAAGAATATTATCTCTAAGAATAGAACATTCATTATTCTCAATAATAAATGAAAATCCAGCCAAGTCTAACATGGGAATAATATTCCTCACAATCGAGGGAACAAAATAACAATTATTTAAACCAATAGTCTTGCCCGTTGGCATATGTAAATGAAATGATTCTACATCTTCAGCAGCAAATCTTGCTCCATTTCCCATCAGTAGAATCACCTCCTCTTCCTCAAGAGTCCTACTTTTCCTTGGTCCCTGCAACAAATTGCAGATATGAGAACCACAGGCGGTATCTAATACCCAAGTAGAAATTTGATTTAATGACATATTCACTTCTATCATGAATATACCTGAATCAGAAGCGGTAGTCTCACTACCCTTCTTCTTCTTCAATTCTGTAAGGTAAACCTTACAGTTCCTCTTCCAGTGCCCCACCTTGTTACAGTGAAAGCAAACAACTTTGCTCTTGGGGTCTTCAGCTTTTGGTGGAACCGGCGTTTTCTCACCTACTTTCTTCTTCTTGGAAGGGTTCCTCTTCCTTTTCTTAGGATTGGAACCTTCACCAATTAGAAGAACAGAACTCTTCTTAGGGGGAAAATTCGATTCCGCAGTCTTCAACATGTTGTGGAGTTCAGGCAGGCTGACATCCAACTTATTCATGTGAAAGTTCACAACAAACTGCGAGAACGAACTCGGAAGCGATTGCAAGACCAAGTCTTGGCTCAGCTCCCCATCCATGGAAAAACCAAGTTGTCCAAGACGTTCAATCAAATTGATCATCTTAAGTACATGGTCATTCTCAGATGATCCCTCAGACATCCTACAACCGAACAGCTCCTTCGATATCTCATATCGAGCTGTCCTCCCCGCCACATCATACAACTCTTGTAGATGCATGAGGATAGTGTGAGCATCCATATGCTTATGTTGCTTTTGTAGCTCAATGTTCATGGAAGCTAGCATGATGCATTGAGCAACATTTGCATCATCTATCCACTTACGATACACAACATGTTCATCATCATGCGCATCGCTAGCAAGTTCAGTAGGCTTAGGTGAGTCAATCACGTATTCCAGCTTCTCAATCCTGAGAACAATTCTCAAGTTTCGAAGCCAGTCAGCATAATTAGGACCAGTCAATTTGTGAGCATCCAGTATGCTCCTGAGTGATAGTGCAGAAGACATAACGTACAAAGTAAATCTGTAAATGATAAACACATAACAACACTTAGCAAATAATCGACTTCAATTTAAAACACTATATGAATCGGGTCTTTATTCATAAGTGGCTCCCACTAGTTTATCTAATTTATTCAACCCCCTACGTGAAAAATTAAGCATTCATAATGCTAGTTGGAATAGGGATCCTACATTCCATTACACAACCCCGGCTGTAGCACGAACCACCATGTAATGTTCAATAGGCAGACAACTCTTCTCAATTACATCTTATGTTATTCCCTAATCAAACTTTAGCCTCTTGAATAATTGAGTCACGGCTGTGGCACGACAAACTCAATATTCTAAGTCAAGTCTAACCCAACATTCCGTACAATTGAATCAGTCCCCAAAGGCCCACGGCTGTGGCACGTAACGACCTTTAGATTCTTATTCAATGTACACATCTCTATGTAATAGACAAGTATTTCTTATTTCGAAATCAAAGCCCTCGGCTGTGGCACGAAACGACAATGATTCAAAAATAAGAACTATTTTCTATCATGTTGGAAGGCTATGACCGACACAAGCCCGTTGTATCATTGGCCAATTACTACTTGATATTATTTAATTTTAGAGGGATTATATTACGTTACAATCATAATCATATTATAAAGAAATTCTTCCTTTTAAATTAAATATTTCAAATCAATAATCAATAATCAGATGATTCCCAGATCGGGTGGAGCATTGTCAAGAGGCGTCACTTAATAACCCTTTCTTACAGATAGAAATCTGTTGTTGACAGAATCATCCTTTCTCTCATATCAAAAATTCATATTCAATTACGTGTTTCACAAACACAAGAATCTCATGATTGTATTCATAATATTGTTATTAAGGTTATGAAACAATTTCACTATACTAGGTTGTCTAACAAACGCCTTATGTTCATTCAAGTTCACCTAAATCTATCATCGCATGATAAACTAAGCATATATCACATATATCAACATGAATAAACATCAAGGTAGGCATATTACATCATCTAGCATATTGGTCTAAGCATTATACATCTCTATGTATCACATGAAGCATTTAAAAGCAATTAAAAAAAGTTAAAAACAGCTTTAAAACACTTTCGGAAATATAAACAGTTGAAAACTTTTATATAAACTAAAATTGATCACTCCATTAGATCCGTCTCGGAAAAACGAATCCAACGGTATATTGCACGCCTCAAACGGAGTTACAAAACTCCCAGAAAATCAATTTTAATATGGACAGTCGGGCTGTAACGCATTACAGGAACGCGTTACAAGCCCTGTAACGCATTCCGGTGATGCGTTACAACCCTTTTAAGCCATTAAAAAGTGTAACGCATTCCGTGAATGCGCCACAGGTGTGTAACGCATTCCCGGAATGCGCGACACCCCTTTTTTTTTCAACAGCCGTCAACAGCTTCTTCTCGAACAGCGTGCATGACAGACATCTGTGTCTTCTACTTTTTCCGTGCAATCAGTCAGACAACAGCACAGCAGCACATGTGCCAATCTCAACAGATGTATATTTATATACATACTAACAATTATATATATATATATCTTTATTTAATTACGAATTTTAATTACAAGAACTTCAAAAATTCATTATACAAAATCTATACATCCTAAAATTATGAAAAAAATACCCAGACGATCTACAACACTTGTAGAACCCAGATCAACATTCAAAATTATTCTGATAAATGATTTCTCATCAGACAAAATTAAACCATGATATAACTTGTAAAAATCATAATTAATTCATACAAGCACATAAAATTCTGAAATTTTTACCACAGATCTATATACATACAACCTATGCTCTGATACCATTGTTGGATTTTTAATCACAGCGGGGGCATGGTAAAACACTTTTACACATAAAATCCAAATAAAAGCATATAAATCGTGGTAAAAAATAGGGAACGAATCTAACCTTTAAAATTATTCGGAGACAACGATCAGAGATCCTTAGCAGTTGCTCCTCAAGTGTGAAGCACTCCACCGGTATCCACCAAGAAAACGATGTTAAGGAGGAGGAACGAGGTGGAGAGAATTGGGTTTTCCAAACTTTTTGGGTTTTTGGGGTTCTCGGGTTAGAACAAAAATAGGGTTTATAATAGTGTATTTATAGGCAAAATTTTCAGCTGAAATTTTCCCATAAATATTATTATTATTATCCCATTTATTATTCTCATTAATAATTAAAACATCTTTTAATTATTAATCCTTTTTCTAAACACTTTAGAATTAATTCTCTCTCTTGATTTAATTTCCAAAAATTAAATCCTTAATTAATAATATTAAGAACTTTTCTTAATTAATTTATAATCAATTAAATCTCATTTAATCAATTATTAAATTTGCCAATTAATTATTTATTTCACAAATAAATAATTATTAGCCATTATTAATTAATTCCTCCACCATTAAATCATTCTCTTTTTATGGTGTGACCTTGTAGGTTCAATATTAAGCCGGTAGTAGAAATAAATAATAATAAAACTATTTTATCATTATTTATATAAATTCTCTAATTTATTAAATATGATTAATTAATTAATCACATTTATTCTACATCGTGAGGGATACTTCTCAGCATATCGCGACTATCCAGATAATATGAATTCACTGCTTAGAATACCAAGAACCTATTCAGTGAATAGTTACCGTACAATAAACTCCTTCTACCCTACAATGTCCTGATTAAATACAAGGCATGGATCTCGTGTCAAGCCTATCTAATTCAATCACTTGCTTACCATTTACTATGCTTAGTTCTATGCAAATTAGAAATTCCTTTCTAATTTCATATACTCTGGCCAGAGATTCCTGAACTAGCATAAGTGGATCAGCCTTGAACATTCGCTTCCTTCACTGGAAGGGGTAGATCCTTTATTGATCATACACTATCTTCGTGTACAAATTCCTATACCCAGAAGAGCCCTAATAATTGTCCCTGGAGACTAAGAACTAAACCAAAGCATAGTTCAGTGTCCACAAGATGACTATGATGACCTTAAGTCTAAGGATACTTGTACAACTATCACTATGTGAACAACTGCTGACACGTGAGTGAACTCCATCAGTTGTTCAGCTGTGCGAGTCATGTTCAGTGAACTTATTCTATAATAAGCACCTACATACTAGCTATAGTGTCACCACACAAATGTCTATGAGAACAGACATCCTTCATAATGAAGCAAGCATAGTATGTACCGATCTTTGTGGATTATTAATTACCAGTTAGTAATCATATGACCAGGAACTATTTAAGTTTAGAGTTATCATCTTTTTAGGTCTCACTATTATGATCTCATCATAATCCATAAAAAGCTTTACTCTAAACTATGGTATATCTTATTTAAACACTTAAATAGATAAAGCCCATAATAAAAACAAAACAAGTCTTTTATTAATATCAATGAAATCAAAACAGATTACATAAAAGTTATTCCTAAATCCTCATACATGATTGGACTTAGGACATATTCCTTTCAAGTAATAATATTCGTTTTGAAAGATTGAGAAATATGATATGTATGGAGAAATGTGTAAGATCTATACGGACCATAAGAGTTTGAAGTATTCACGAGGAAAAGCGAATATAGTGGCAAGCGATAAGCAAAAAGGAAAGAACAAACATAGAGACTGCACCAGAAGAATTATCTATGGAATTTTAAAAGTTGGAATTGGAAGTCAGAGTTTATAATCCAAAAGGAGCAAGGACGGATAGTATGACCTTTCAGTCAAAGTTATCAAGGGAAAGATAAGGAGATGTCAAGATAAGATAATGGATCACGATGTTAGCAGTTAGTAAAAGGAAATTTATGCGCCCAGGAGAACGATCACGATACCACTGATGTTCATGTAGAAAAGGAATGAAATGATAAGAGTATGTACTGATTATCGGGAGTTTAACAAAATAATGAATAAGAAGAAGTGAGACCCTATAAAGAATTGATTACTTATGAGACATGATTCAAGAAGTGTGTTATGTATTGAGAATTAACTTAAGATCTGACATGAGGACATAACAGAGATTACGATTAAAATAAGTTATGAGTATTGCAAGCTCCGGTGATATTATGTGAAATAACATGGGTATCAGTTGTCTATAAGGAATTAAGGAACATGTTGTATAAGGGGTACTCAGATAAGTGAATTGTATTTATTGATAACATCTTCAGCTATTCAGGGAACTATACGTTGAGTCTTCAAGAATGAAATTTTGACTAAGATTAACAAAAGATTCTGAATTGATCCATTCACAACTACCTAAGCAAAGCCGTATGGTAATAGATGCATTATGCCGACAGAAAGGATTGGATGTAATTAAGACCACCGAGGAGTAAATAAACGAATTGGAAAGAGTGAAATCTGAAGTTCAAATATTTAAAGGTGATAATATGTGAATCTATGGGATTACTTTTTAGCCTTAACTGATAGAAAAGATTAAGAAATGTCTAAATGTTTGGAAACCAAGTTAAAAACAAGCACCGCCTATCATCCTTAAACGGAGAGTCAAAGTACGGAAGTGATTCGGGAAATGTAAGATATGTTGAGAGGTTGAGATTTAAGGAAACACTGGAATGATCATTTATCAGCGATGTCAGCTTTGGAATGCCACTTTACCAAGCTTCATATGAACGCAAGTGTAGGTCCCCATTTTTATTGAGATAAAGTGGAAGAAAGAAAGTTGTCAAATTATAAGTTAATTCAGCACACCAAGAGCGTAGTAATATTGATTAAAGCAGCTCGGAGTAGACAAAGAAAGAAGGCGAAATTGTATTGAGAGAGAATATGAGTATAGAAATAGGACCAATAGTGTTAGTACAAGTTTTATCTTGAAAGAGACTGGATAAGTTTGAGTAGAAGGGACTGGTTAAGTCCTAAAATTAATAAACCATTTGAGGTATTGATAAATATAGGTAAAGTTGTTCATGAGTTGATGTTACCGTTATAACAATGTGTACATATAATGTGTCTGACCTGTTAATGTTAAAGCGATAAGTATTTGATTTGAATTAAGTGACTAATTAGGAGCCAATGGGCTCTTGTCCAAGTGTGTTTTGCATATAGTGATCGATCCAAATTCTTGATCGTTAAAGGCGAGTTCTTGGAAATGAGAGTATATCCATAGTAAGTACGTTTAAAACCCTCGAGTAGAAGAGTCTACTTGGGAACTAGAGTCAGATCTGCTTGACAAATATCCTCACTTGTTTAGTTAGACCAGATTCTGAGGACGGAATTTTTTTAAGGGGGGAAGAATATAACGACTCGTGTATTTTTGAATTATTTAAATATGTGATTATGGAAATTATTAAATAAATAAAATATGTGTATTGGTTGTGACCTCTATGTGTTGTGTGATTATTATCTATGTGTAATTTATGAGGTACCAAGTTGTCCGTTGTATTGAATTACTTTCAATTTCAAAAAATGGATTCAGTGCAATTTATTTGCATAAATATCTGGAATGTCTTTAAAATTATTTTTATGGTTTTATAATTGCAACAATTATTTTTGGGATTTTATAAAATTTAGAAATAAATATTTTATTAATTATTTAACCCTGTATGATTTTCTGATCATATTTAAGTGTAAATTCCATATTAAATTCCAGAATTCTTCAAAAATTACAAAACTCATATTTATTTAAGTTTGGAATATTTCAAGAATTTTAAAATTATTTTGAAAATTTTGGGATTTATTTTACCTGCGCGTTGTTTCGTTTATTGATAAAAACGAGTACAAATTGTGTTTTAGAAACCGATTTAAAATTATGAAAATTACGTTTTTATTTACTTCGAGATATTTATAATATTTAAAAACTCTTTTCGTGATTTTACGAGGTAGTTTTATTCACAATTCGATTCGTTATGTTACGAATTTCAGAACGAATTTGTGTTAGCAACCAGTAGTGAGGACACGTGTTTGAGTTTTATACATTCAGAGACACGTGGCGGTTGCTGTTGGGTAAAAAGAGGGATAAACAGAACAAAACACACATCTTTCACTTTGGGGGTTTGTTGCTCTCTCTTTCACGTTAATCTCTCTGAATTTTGTCTCTCTCAAGCAAATCGCTTCCCTATGTTGGCTTTATCTCGGCTTCATCTCTGTCCTCCCTGCTTCGATTCATGGATGCTCCTTAAATCCCGTTTCCGGTGAGCCGCCGTTTTATCCCGGCAAGTCTTGGTGGTCTCGGCTGATTTTGTTTTATTTTTTTTATTTGATTATATATACACATATGTATATATGTGTGTATATCAGTGTGTGTTTCATGTTGGGTGTGTGATGTGTGTTCGGTGTTGTGTGCAGGCGGCGGTGCCGTTGTGCGGCCGCCGTATAGCCGCTTTGCTACTGGTTCCTTCCGTCCTGTTCTGCGTGACTTTGTTCAATTGTTGATATGGTGTGCGCGATTACACGCGCTGGTTGTGAGAATTATTTTACTGATTGTATTATTTTCTGCAGGAAATGATTTAATTAAATTCGTGAAATTATTTTTGAAACGAGAATTTGATTTCACATTAAGTCGAGTACGTAATTTAGTTGATGAATTGTGATTGGATTGATTGTTGGGTTGAACTGATGATTGGGATTGTGGTTGTTGTGAATTGTCGTTATTGAATTGACGTCGATGGATGTTTCGACGAGTAGTCCGATAAACAAAGGGGACGCTGTCCGATTTCCGGAAAATCGAACTACGGAAATACGGGAGCGTATCCGAGGATTATCAGGACGTCGAGCGAGTATAAGTATATACATATACGTATGTTTTATACAAAACCTGATTGTATGTTGTAGTGAAGCGCTTTGCCAAAATCAATAACCCTAATTTCATACGATGAATAGTATACGTATTTTCTGAAAATGAACACTAAACCGATTTCGAGAACGTGAACCCTAATTGTTGGTTGTGTTATTATAATATGAATGATTACGAGTCGGAAGATGCTATCGTATGGGTATGTGGTTAGCGAGGATATGTCAAGCATAACTAAGTGTCTAACATAGAGCATTTCACCCCTGTAAGTTCTAGTCGGGAAATCGAAAGTGGACGTTGGACTAAAGATGACCTAGTAGTCAGTCAACGAGCTCAATAGAGTTTCAACAGAAAAACCTGAGTGTCGAAGTCGAATCTAATGCGGTCTAGTGGTTGAATGTTAAAACCTGAGCAGCAGAGTCGGCTCAGAGTTGATCAGTAATAGTTGTAAAACCCTGTAAGGCAAGTACTTCTAAACCTTTTTCAAGATATAATGCAAATGTTTCTAAATTCTCTCATAAAATATTGTTAAGTATTCAAAATAGCTCTTTTTTATATTGTAAATACTTTAAATCCTTTAGCCTTGAACCCGAGCCACCTCATTTGATCTTTGAGCCGTAAGCCTTATTCTTTATGAACCATTTCTTGTTGATTTACCAGATACCAAATCACACAAGTATAAAACTACTCCCCAAATGTATAACTATCAAACACCAAATACTGGAACAAAATTGTTTAAAAACACAGAAACTTTATACTCCAACCATTCTTTATAACATCAAAGAACTATACCTTGAAAAATCAGTATTCCTCTAATACCTGATCATTTTACAAACTGAAAATCGTTTCCTATACATACCCTGATATACCCTTGAGATATCCATGAGTTTCCTTACGATTTTATTCAAGTGTTTAACCATCATTGATTATGATCTTGTTTTATCGAATTATATTGTTTATCATATTGAACTGCTTTAGGATTGGATAGTTTTATATATGTGGACCAGATTCGTGGTCAGACCATACCAATGGTCAAGTTAGGCCAATGTGTGCCTTGGATCCAATAATTAGAGCAGTGATGTGTGCTTGCTCGGGGTTAGTGCGTAACTGATCAGCAGCCTAACCTTGGTTTTTAAAACTTAAAATGAATATCCAATTTTAATGATTAGTTATGAAGAAACTTGATTCATCTGAATTATCTCACTTGATCATTGTTTAACCTCAGTTATCGTTATTATGACTTGCTGAGCTAGTTAGCTCACTCTTGCGAATATTTTTATGTACTCTATAGTTAAGAAGGATACGGTTGATAACGAGGTTTCCCAGTTCAATGTACGAGCTAGGATTCCAGATTGAGTTGGATCGAGCTAGCAGGAGCTTATGGCGGTAGTGAGATTGTAAGATTGTAAGAATAATTTTATTATCAGTTGTAAGTTAAATTAGTTGGGAGTTGGTACGTTGTAATAAAAGTTAAAGTTTTGGCTTGTTTTCATACATTAACCTGTTGCGATCCGTGGTTTTGTAAAGAAGGGTCATTGTAAATAATATCTTATATACAGGTTTATATGTTGTGTTTGTGTTGTGGACCCCAAACTTCTGACCCGGGTTTGGAGGGCGCCACATAAACGATATTCAACCCCCCTTCTACAAACATATTGGGACCTAACAATTGGTATCAGAGCCTTCTGATTAACGAACAAATCAAGATCCTATACTTTTGTGATTTTTCAACTCCTTAAATTTTTATTTGTTCAAAAATTCATAATGACTTCACGAAAAGTTGGAACCATTAAAATTCCACTGTTTGATAAAGAAAATTATATTATGTGAAAGAAGAAGATGCTCTTGTTTTTACAAGTTGCAAATCCCAAATATCTGGACGTGTTAAAGAAGGGTCCAAAAATTCCGATGGTTATTGAACCAGAGGTTATAGAAGATAATGTTGTAATTACCAAAGCTAGAACCTATGCAAAAGAGCCTGAGGATTTTACTCCTGCTGAAAAAGAAGAAGCCTCCTTAGATGCCAGCCTTCAATTAATTTTAGTTGATTCCCTTGATCCCTTGATGAACAGACATGTGATGAATTGTAAAAATTCCAAACACATCTAGGAAACTATTGAGGTGATTAATGAAGGCACAGAGGAAGTTAGGGAGAACAAGTGAGAGATCCTAACCTCTGAGTATGAACATTTTAAATCCAATCCAGGAGAAGGAATTACTGAAGTGTTCGAGAGGTATAATGCATTGATCAACAACCTGAACATAAATGGAAAATATTATTCAATCAGGGAGGTCAACAAAAAGTTCCTTTTAACACTGCCAACTCATTTTGAACATAGAATCACTACCATAAGAGAAGCGAGAGATCTGAGTGAGATTTCTTTGGAAAGGCTCTATGGCGTGTTAAAAACCTATGAGTTGGAGCAGATTCAGCAGAAGGAAGTCTACGGGAAAGGTAGAGTAGTCAGCACGTCTACTGCTCTAGTAGCTGAAGGTCAACAACAACAACAACAATCTCAACAGTCAGAGAGAATGGTAAAGTCTTCCAAGGCTGAAGAAAATGTGATAGTAGCAGAATATGATCCTCCTATTACAAATCAATCTGGTGATGATTTTTACTCCTTGGAAGAGCTGGAGCAATTGGAAGATGAGTAGTATTTAAACCGAGACAACTGTTAGCCCCCATACATCTTCTCAAAAAGATGTAATGGCGGAAAAGGCATAAAAACAGTTACTAGATTCATCCTCTCAACAGGGTGCGTCTATTGAAATTTGCCTGTCGGCCAGGGTATCCGATGTAGTGTCACCACCTCAAACATAAACAATTTTTGATGCACAAGGAAATGTTACACACACAAAGGAGGAGTTGACGGAAACAAGAGTTTCGACCATTTTAAGGTCAGATTCGATTGTTCAAGGTTCTTTAATGGACCAATTGCCTTTACAGGTGTTAGGAGAGGATACTGATCTAATAGCCATATGTCAGTGGTCAGTGTCTACCTCCCCAGGATTAAATCCCCTGGATGCATCTGCGGATAGTGGATTTGACATAGGCGCAAATCGGTAACTTGTTGACAATGATTCAGATATTACCTGATGAGTCACAAGGAAATGTCTTCACAGACATTAGAAGGGAACTTTGATCTTTATGCTAAATTTATTGGATCATTGTTTACCTTCCCAGAGTTCAAATCTGGAACCCTAAAAGGGAAACTATTAAGTTGTAGATTATGACTCAGATGAATCTGATAAGTTTAACGAGGATGGGAATTTACGAACTCCCATTGCACCACCTGTGACCTCCTTAAGGATGGCTAAGGTGATTTTCCTTGCAGGTACAGCTGAATTTTGGAGCTATGAGAGGAGTGATATACTTGTGAGAATGAGTGTAAACACGAGTGGAGAGAAGAGTGAAACACATGTGAGGTACACTAAACGGAATCACACACTCACAGTGAGGAAGAAAGAAAAACTACTTGTTATTTCTTTTCCAACCAAGTGGAATATGAGAAATCCTTCAGACAATGGCATACATTCCTTCTTTAAGGGGGAGATAAAAGCTTAAGTAATAGTTTGGAGGATTCCTCAACTAAGGGGGGGAAATAGCAGGGAGGAAGAAAAAGTGATCAGAAAAAGTGGTTTGGTTCATCACTACTCTTCATAAGGGAAGAAGCTGTTTTCCAAAAAGGGGAGTACCACTGGTTTTTATCTGCGGATCTTATTGTAAGGGAGATGTGGTAAACGAAGGTGATCTCCCTCAAGCAGTTGATTCTCATAGGGGGAGAAGCAAGAGAGATATACGCTTCTCAACAGGAAATGTGGTTGTACAAAAGAAGCTGCTGATAATTACTTCAAGACTGAGACCTATTATCTTTCAGAGATTTGAAGAACCAAGGAAATGAGGATGAAACTACTTGAAGATATGTTCAGTCTAGAAGAACATCTATTTGGAATCTGGAAAATGTTAAACATAATCTAGAACTTTTCTGCTATTTACTTTGTATATTTGTTTACATCTTTTTCTTATTTGTTAGTTGAGTTATCCTCTAGGTATTTGTTGTTATTGTCTAACAAACAAATAGGGGGAGATTGAAAAGCATATGTCATAGCCTATTTGTTTATTCGAGGTTTTAACTCAACTCAAATAAGAATGTAACAAGTAAATAGTGGATATATCGTTAAACAGATCTCACAAAGTAACATCTGTCAAAGGATTCAGAAACAAGGTTCATCTACAGACTTGAGGAATTACTTCACTGGAAGAAGTTCAAGAAATTGATCAAGCCTCAGTGATATAAATCAAGATTGTGGATTTAATCAAGTGACATAGATCTTGTCAGGGTATCAGATAATTACAGGGATTTAATCTGAAGAAAATTAAGTTATCAAAATCAAGACATGAAGAAACATCACGGAAGTTAGTCACTCATGACCAGACAGTACATCGAGTGTCAACATTGAAGTGGTGGAATTGATTCATAATTTTCAGTGATTTTCAGAAGATTTTCAGAAGAGTGGTTGTTGTTCAAGAGTAGTATTAATTCTCTATTAATTAATTAAGTCATATAATTTAATTAAGAAAATAAATTATATCTGCAAAGATTAATTTATTGATTAATTAATTAATTAATTAATTAATTCTGAATTAATATTATGAATTTTCAAAATTGATTTTGAATTTATATTCAATATTAATTCAGCATGACAATCAATTGAACCAGTATGACAATCAGTTATCATACCGAAAGTCATACTAGCTCAAATGGATTGTCATACCGAAAGTTCTATCAACTATGGGATTGTCTTGCTAGTACAAGTGATTGTCTCACCGATTGTCTTGCTAGTACAAGTGATTGTCTCACCAATTGTCTTGCAAGTACAAGTGATTGTCTCACCGATTGTCTTGCTAGTTCAATCAGATTGTCTCACCGAAAGTCATGCCAATTCTCAGGTTGTCTGGCCAGTTCAATTCAGTTCTGTTGATTTAATTATTAAAGACATAAGCAGCAGATCATAAAAGACATCTTCAACCAACCAAGAATAGAAGCAGCGAAAACTTTACTCTCAGCATTTAATCTCTCAACTGCCGCAAATCAGATTATTAATTTCTAGCAATTAAAGTTAAATCTAAACCACTAGAAATCATTCTCTTATTCTTGTGTAACTATCTAGCGGATCAAAATCCCTAGAACTTAATCTCAAATTACTTCTAGCATTTGATCTTTTTATTACAAAAATAGAAAAAGTTCATGTCGAATTTATTCTAGATTTGTGATAATTTATTTGAGATTAATCCCTTATAAAAGATACCGTTGTTGTAACACCTTTCAAGTTTAATAATAGTTTTATTTAACTTGAATTTTGTTTCACTTTTTTATTCCGCATTAAATTCGATTAAACGGTATAGTTTGTATTCAACCCCCCCTTCTACAAACATATTGGGACCTAACAAAGATGCAACTACTAATTTAGCAATATGAGCATTTTCTTAGTGAAGAAAGTGAGTCTCTCATTGACATTTTTAGTAGGTTTCAAAAACTACTAAATGCTCTGAAGTTGCATGGAAGGGTCTATCAGTGAAGTTCCTTAGATCTCTTCCAAAGGAATGGAAACCAATGACAGTCTCATTGAGAAACTCTCAAGACTATAAGGAGTTTACTTTGGAGAGACTGTATGGCATCCTAAAGACTTATGAGCTTGAAATAGAGAAAGATGAGAGGATGGAGAGAGGAAAGAAGAAAGGAGGGTCCATTGCACTAGTTGCTGATTTAGAGACAGAGAAGGAGATGAAGATGGAAGCTATTGAATCAACTTCAAAGGTCTGTGAAAACAAGGGCAAGGGGCTGGTAGCAGAAAATGAAGATTCTTTGAGCCAAGATGATATGGAAGATATTAATGAACATCTAGCATTTATTTCCAGAAGATTTGCCAAGCTCAAGTTCAAGAAGAACTTTGGAGCAGCCAAGCCAAATAGAAACATGGTGGATAAATCAAAATTCAAATGTTTCAAATGTGGCTTGGCAGGGCACTTTGCCAGTGAGTGTAGAAAGTCAGATTCCGGAAAGAAAAAGTTTGAGCCTGTGGATTATAAAAAGAAATATTTTGAGTTTCTCAAACAAAAAGAAAGGGCTTTCATTATACAAGAAAATGACTGGGCAGCAGATGGTCTGGATGAAGATGAAGATGTCAGCTATGTCAATCTAGCCCTAATGGCCAAGTCTGATGAAACATAGACAAGTTCTTCAAGCAATCAGGTAATCACCACTAACCTTGCACATTTGTCTAAAGCTGAGTGTAATGATGCAATAAATGACATGTCTACAGAATTATATCATTTGCGTGTTACACTTAAGTCTCTTACTAAGGAAAATGCTAAAATCAAAGAAAACAATTTTTTTTAAGTGAGAGGAATAATGTACTAGAGTCTCAGTTCATTGAATTTGAAAAATTAAGAATTGAGTGTAAAATTGCTAAGGATGAATTAACTGAGTCCTTGAAGAAAGAAGAGATCTTGAAGAAGCAGCTTGAACGAGAACAAGAGGGGATTAAGGCATGGAAAACATCAAGAGATGTTCATGCTCAAATCACCAAAGTTCAAGGTATTGAGTTCTTTTGTGATGCAGCCTAGAAGAAGAACAAGAAGAAGCTAGAATTCAATTTGGTGGAAGGATTGCTAACAGATGTAGACTCGACTGATGATGAGGGTCATCCGTCGAATAACAAAAAGGGTTATCCGTCGAGTGATATAAATCCTCATCCGTCGACTGTGAGCAAGCCTGTGAGTAAAGCCAAGCTTGTCAAGTTAAATAAAAAATATGGATCAGTTTCCAAGAATTTTGTTCCAGGAGAATCTAGTCAAGTGAAGAAGGAGAAGAAGGTTAATGTTGGTCATATGACTGTCAAGCAATTGAGTGACAGACTTGAAAAGATTGAGGTTAAAACAGAGGCTAAAAAGAAAAATAATAGAAATGATAAAGTAGGGATTAACAAACACAATAACTACACACCCGATAAATATGCTCCTAGAAAAATCTGTGTCAAGTGTGGTAGTGTAAATCATTTGTCTGTTAATTGTAAATATGTCATGCCTACTTCCATATCTGTGCCACCTCATTTTCCCAACATAAATGTCGTGCCTTCTATTCCTATGAATGTTTTGTCTACACAGAATATGAATGCATAGTTTGCTAATATGCCATTTGCACCTAATCCTTATTATGTTGTATTTAGTATGCCACAAATGCCATTTAGCATGCCTTACTGGAATAACATGTTCACTAGTAGCATGCCATTCCCTGTTAATCAAAATATGCATGATAATTCTGTTGTAATGAATGGTTTCAAAGGTCCAACTCAAATGACTAAGGATAAATCTTATATCCCCAAGTTAAATGAGATAAAGCCTAAGAAACATAAAAAGAAAGCTAACAAGGCAGGACCCAAGGAAACTTGGGTACCAAAAATCAACTTGATTTGATTTTGATGTGTGCAGGGAAACAGAAAGAATCTATGGTACTTGGATAGTGGTTGTTCAAGACACATTACTGGTGATTCTACCCTGCTCACAGAGTTCAAGGAGAGAGCTGGCCCAAGCATTACTTTTGGAGATGACAACAAGGGTTATACTGTGGGATATGGCTTGATTTCAAAAGACAATGTCATCATTGAGGAGGTTGCCTTAGTGGATGGTCTCAAGCACAATTTGTTGAGTATCAGCCAGCTTTGTGATAAAGGCAATTTAGTAACCTTCAATTCAGAAGCCTGTGTTGTGACTAACAAGAGGAGCAACAAAGTGGTTCTCATTGGTGTGAGAAAAGGAAATGTGTACCTAGCTGACTTCAACTCATCAAATATAGAATTTGTTACTTGTCTTCTCAGCAAAGCAAGGCAGGATGAAAGTTGGTTATGACACAAGAAGCTATCACATCTAAACTTCAAGACCATGAATGAACTAGTAAAGAAAGAACTGGTAAGAGGCATTCCTCAAGTGGAGTTTTCTAAGGATGGATTGTATGATGCCTGCCAAAAAGCAAAGCAGATCAAAGCATCATTCAGGAAGAAGTTTGATTGAACAATTTAAGAACCTTTGCAACTGCTACACATGGATTTGTTTGGACCAGTCAATGTGTTGTCCATTTCAAGGAAAAGATTTTGCCTAGTAATTGTAGATGATTTCTCAAAGTTCTCTTGGACATATTTCCTAAAGTCTAAAGATGAGGCTAGTGAAATCATCATCAATCATATAATGCAAGTCAATAATCATCATGATTTCAAAGTTAGAAGAATCAGGAGTGTCAATGGAACTGAGTTCAAGAATTATGTCATGAGAGCATTTTGTGAAGAAAATGGGATTTTGCATGAGTTTTCAGCAGCAAGAACTCCGCAACAAAATGGAGTAGTAGAAAGGAAAAACATATCACTTATTGAAGCTGCAAGGACAATGCTTGAAGAGTCTAAGTTACCAACATGTTTCTGGGCTGAAGCTGTAAATACTGTATGCTACACTCAGAATATTTCTCTGATTAATCAAGAAAAATGCATGACTCCCTACCAAATTTTCAAGAACAAGAAGCCAACTCTAAATTTTCTTCATGTCTTTGGCTGTAAATGTTATATCTTGAGAAATCAAACTGATCAGAATGGAAAGTTTGATGCTAAAGCAGATGAAGGAATTTTTGTTGGATATGCTGTTGGTAAAGCATATAGAGTCTACAATCTAAGAACCAACATTGTTGTGGAATCAATACATGTTGTGTTTGATGATAAAAAGATTGAAGGACTGTAAGATGGAGATTACCATGAGAGTCTCAAATTTGATAATGTGGAGATGGTTAGTGATGATAGTGATGATGAAAGTGATCAAGAAACAGTATTAAAGGATAATGCAGAAAAATCTCCTACCAATGAAGCACAAAATTCAACATCTGTCGAGTTGTAAAATGCTTCATCCGTCGGGAGACAATCTGCTTTGTCCGTCGGGAGACAACCAGCTTCATCCATCGGTACTCAAGATTCACCATCCGTCGGGTCATCAAAAGAAGCTGGAAGTCAGAATAGATCACTTGCAGAAAGTGTTGGATTTTAATCACAGCGGGGGCACGGTAAAACACTTTTACACACATAAAATCCAAATAAAAGCAAATAAATCGTGGTAAAAACGAGGGGATCGATTACTAACCTTTAATATGCGATCCAAAAGCAACGTTCAGAGATCCTTAGCAGCTGCTCCTCAAACGTGAAGCACTCCACCGGTATCCACCAAGAAAACGAAGTTAAGGAGGAGGAGGAGGTGGAGAGAATTTGGTTTTCTAAAACTTTTGGGTTTTTGGGTTCAAATGAAAATAGGGTCTATAATAGTATATTTATAGGCAAAATTTTCAGCTGAAATTTTCCCATAAATATTATTATTATTATCCCATTGATTATTCTCATTAATAATTAAAACACCTTTTAATTATTAATCCTTTTTCTAAACACTTTAGAAATAATTCTCTCTCTTGATTTAATTTCCAAAAATTAAATCCTTAATTAATAATATTAAGAACTTTTCTTAATTAATTTATAATCAATTAAATCTCATTTAATCAATTATTAAATTTGCCAATTAATTATTTATTTCACAAATAAATAATTATTAGCCATTATTAATTAATTCCTCCACCATAAAATCATTATCTTTTTATGGTGTGACCCTGTAGGTTCAATATTAAGCCGGTAGTAGAAATAAATAATAATAAAACAATTTTATCATTATTTATATAAATTCTCTAATTTATTAAATATGATTAATTAATTAATCACATTTATTCTACATCGTGAGGGATACTTCTCAGCATATCGCGACTATCCGGATAATATGAATTCACTGCTTAGAATACCAAGAACCTATTCAGTGAATAGTTACCGTACAATAAACTCCTTCTACCCTACAATGTCCCGATTAAATACAAGGCATGGATCTCGTGTCAAGCCTATCTAATTCAATCACTTGCTTACCATTTACTATGCGTAGTTCTATACAAATTAGAAACTCCTTTCTAATTTCATTCACTCTGGCCAGGGATTCCTGAACTAGCATAAGTGGATCAGCCTTGAACATTCGCTTCCTTCACTGGAAGGGGTAGATCCTTTATTGATCATACACTATCTTCGTGTATAAATTCCTATACCCAGTAGAGCCCTAATAATTGTCCCTGGAGACTAAGAACTAAACCAAAGCATAGTTCAGTGTACACAAGATGACTATGATGACCTCAAGTCTAAGGATACTTGTACAACTATCACTATGTGAACAACTGCTGACACGTGAGTGAACTCCATCAGTTGTTCAGCTGTGCGAGTCATGTTCAGTGAACTTATTCTATAATAAGCACCTACATACTAGCTATAGTGTCACCACACAAATGTCTATGAGAAGAGACATCCTTCATAATGAAGCAAGCATAGTATGTACCGATCTTTGCGGATTATTAATTACCAGTTAGTAATCCTATGATCAGGAACTATTTAAGTTTAGAGTTATTATCTTTTAGGTCTCACTATTATGATCTCATCATAATCCATAAAAGCTTTACTCTAAACTATGGTATATCTTATTTAAACACTTAAATAGATAGAGCCCGTAATAAAAACAAAACAAGTCTTTTATTAATATCAATGAAATCAAAACAGATTACATAAAAATTATTCCTAAATCCTAATACATGATTGGACTTAGGACATATTCCTTTCAATCTCCCACTTGTACTAAAGCCAATCACTCTGGTATCTAATACCCATCTAGTCTTTATGACGATCAAAGTGACTTTCATAAAGTAGCTTTGTGAGTGGGTCTGTTATGTTGTTATGTGTGTCAACTCTATTTCAATACAATACAAGAAATGTTACCGCGCTCCCACTAATCCCTTTTGTAGACACATGGTTCACCTATGTTTTTTTTGATAAAATCAAACTCTTTGATTGTCTCATCAAAACGAATGTTCCATCTTTCGAGAAGCTTGCTTTAAACCACATTTGGTTCGCAGCAGCTTACACACTAGGTTTTCATTTCTCTTGGAAAGAAAACCATCTGGCTATTTGCCAGATCTCATAGTCGTAGTAAGCAGCATTCGCAAGCAAAATCTGAACTGATTATAACAGGGCTACAGGTAAAAGGTTTTATCAAAGTCAATCCATTGCCTTTGTTTGAATCCTTTTCCCAAAAGCCTGGCCTTAAAGGTCTCCACCTGGCCATCTGCTCTAATCATTCTTTTGTATCCCGTATACATAGATTTCATTCCGGATTTCATGGCACTATGCCATTTCTCTGAGTCAACACTACTCATAGCCTCATTATAGGTCACAGGGTCGTCATCATCAATGATCGACAACTCATTGTCATTCTAAATGACAAGGCCATATTACCTCTCAGGTTGGCGAGACACTCTCCCTGACCTACGAATGGGCTGTTCTACAGAAGGTTGTTCAGTCAGAAGAGGTGTTTCCACTTGAACCGTAGTAGTTTGTGCTTCTTGAACTTCATCAAGTTCAATATTGTTCCCACTGTTTCCTTCAAGGATAAACTCTATTTCCAAGAAGGTAGCATGTCTGGAGACAAACACCCGATGATCGGTGTAAAAGTAATACCCTAAAGTCTCTTTAGGATATCCCACAAAACTACATTTTACGGATCGATATTCCAGCTTATCTAGGTCAACTTACTTGACATAAGCTGGACATCCGCAAATCTTAACGTGTTTAAGACTCGGTTTCCTTTCTTTCCATATCTCATACGGAGTTTGAGGAACAGATTTGGAAGGCACCTTATTCAGTAAATATGCTGAGGTTTCCAATGCATAACCCCATAGGAATACTGGAAGATTTGCATAGCTCATCATGGACCGAACTATGTCTAACAAAGTTCGATTTCTCCTTTCAGATACCAATCTGGAGGCGTCCACTGGGAGACTATACCATTTACTTTGAGATAATCCAGAAACTCTCCATTCAAATATTCCCCACCTCAATCTAATCGAAGAATTATAATACTATGTTTGGTTATTTCTCCACTTCATACTTATACTCGTTGAACTTTTCAAAGGCTTCAGACTTGTGTTTCATCAAACACATATCCGAATCTAGATCTATCATCTATGAAAGTAATGAAGTATGAAAATCCACCCCTGGCTTGCGTAGACATTGGTCCACATACATCTGTGTGTACCATTCCTAGCAAATTTGCAGTCCTCTCTCCATGTCTACTACATGGAGACTGCAGTGCCACTATAAAGTGAGATTTTCATCATCCCTTTTCTTTTATTAGTTTGTTCAATCTAAAGTAAATTATGTCACATATATACAGACCATTATTTAAAGCACCACATCCATAAAGAATATTATCTCTAAGAATAGAACATTCATTATTCTCAATAATAAATGAAAATCCAGCCAAGTCTAACATGGGAATAATATTCCTCACAATCGAGGGAACAAAATAACAATTATTTAAAACAATAGTCTTGCCCGTAGGCATATGTAAATGAAATGATTCTACATCTTCAGCAGCAACTCTTGCTCCATTTCCCATCAGTAGAATCACCTCCTCTTCCTCAAGAGTCCTACTTCTCCTTGGTCCCTGCAACAAATTGCAGATTTGAGAACCACAGGCGGTATCTAATACCCAAGTAGAAATCTGATTTAATGACATATTCACTTCTATCATGAACATACCTGAATCAGAAGCAGTAGTCTCACTACCCTTCTTCTTCTTCAATTCTGTAAGGTAAACCTTGCAGTTCCTCTTCCAGTGCCCCACCTTGTTACAGTGAAAGCAAACAACTTTGCTCTTGGGGTCTTCAGCTTTTGGTGGAACCGGCGCTTTCTCACCTACTTTCTTCTTCTTGGAAGGGTTACTCTTCCTTTTCTTAGGATTGGAACCTTCACCAATTAGAAGAACAGAACTCTTCTTAGGGGGAAAATTCGATTCCGCAGTCTTCAACATGTTGTGGAGTTCAGGCAGGCTGACATCCAACTTATTCATGTGAAAGTTCACAACAAACTGCGAGAACGAACTCGGAAGCGATTGCAAGACCAAGTCTTGGCTCAGCTCCCCATCCATGACAAAACCAAGTTGTCCAAGACGTTCAATCAAATTGATCATCTTAAGTACATGGTCATTCACAGATGATCCCTCAGACATCCTACAACCGAACAACTCATTCGATATCTCATATCGAGCTGTCCTCCCCGCCACATCATACAACTCTTGTAGATGCATGAGGATAGTGTGAGCATCCATATGCTCATGTTGCTTCTGTAGCTCAATGTTCATGGAAGCTAGCATGATGCATTGAGCAACATTTGCATCATCTATCCACTTACGATACACAACATGTTCATCATTATATGCATAACTAGCAGATTCAGTAGGCTTAGGTGAGTCAATCACGTATTCCAGCTTCTCAATCCTGAGAACAATTCTCAAGTTTCGAAGCCAGTCAGTATAATTAGGACCAGTCAATTTGTGAGCATCCAGTATGCTCCTGAGTGATAGTGCAGAAGACATAATGTATATTGTAAATCTGTAAATGATAAACATATAACAACACTTAGCAAATAATCGATTTTATTTTAAAACACTATATGAATCGGGTCTTTATTCATAAGTGGCTCCCACTAGTTTATCTAATTTATTCAACCCCCTACGTGAAAAATTAAGCATTCATAATGCTAGTGGGAATAGGGATCCTACATTCCATTACACAACCCCGGCTGTGGCACGAAACGCCATGTAATGTTTAATAGGCAGACAACTCTTTTCAATTACATCTAATGTTATTCCCTCATCAAACTTTAGCCTCTTGAATAATTGAGTCACGACTGTGGCACGACAAACTCAATATTCTAGGTCAAGTCTAACCCAACATTCCGTACAATTGAATCAGTCCCCAAAGGCCCACGGCTGTGGCACGTAACGACCTTTAGATTCTTATTCAATGTACACATCTCTATGTAATAGACAAGTATTTCTTATTTCGAAATCAAAGCCTCGGCTGTGGCACGAAACGACAATGATTCAAAAATAAGAACTACTTTTCTATCATGTTGGAAGGCTATGACCGACACAAGCCCGTTGTGTCATTGGCCAATTACTACTTGATATTATTTAATTTTAGAGGGATTATATTACGTTACAATCATAATCATATTATAAAGAGATTCTTCCTTTTAAATTAAATATTTCAAATCAATAATCAATAATCAGATGATTCCCAGATCGGGTGGAGCATTGTCAAGAGGCATCACTTAATAACCCTTTCTTACAGATAGAAATCTGTTGTTGACAGAATCATCCTTTCTCTCATATTGAAAATTCATATTCAATTACGTGTTTCATAAAAACAAGAATCTCATGATTGTATTCATAATATTATTATTAAGGTTATGAAACAATTTCACTATACTAGGTTGTCTAACAAACGCCTTATGTTCATTTAAGTTCACCTAAATCTATCATCGCATGATAAACTAAGCATATATCACATATATAAACATGAATAAACATCAAGGAAGGCATGTTATATCATCTAGCCCATTAGTCTAAGCATTATACATCTCTATGTATCATATGAAGCAGTTAAAAGCAGTTAAAAACAGCTTTAAAACACTTTCGGAAATATAAACAGTTCAAATCTTTTATATAAAATAAAATTGATCACTCCATTATATCCGTCTCGGAAAAACGAATCCAACGGTATATTGTACGCCTAAAACGGAGTTATGAAACTCCCAGAAAATCAATTTTAATGTTAACAGTCGGGCTGTAACACATTACAGGAACGCGTTACAAGCCCTGTAACATATTCCGGTGATGCGTTACAACCCTTTTAACCAATTAAAAGGTGTAACGCATTCCGTGAATGCGCCACAGGGTGTAACGCATTCCCGGAATGCGCGATACCCTTTTTTTTTCTCTTTTCTCGATCAGCGTGCCGCACCTGTCAACTCTGCCATGTCTGTTCCTTTCTTTGCTTTTCTCCGTGCAGCAGAAAACACAATAGTACAGCAGTCCACAACAGATAACACAAATATATATACTTATAATTTATATATATATATATTATTATTTAATTACGAATTTAATTGCAACAACTTCAAAAATTCATAATAAAAAATCTATACATCATAAAATTATAAAAAAAATACCCAGACGATCTACAACACTTGTAGAACCCAGATCAACATTCAAAATTATTTTGAGAAACGATTTCTCATCAGACAAAATTAATCCATGATATAACTTGTAAAAATCATAATTAATTCATACTAGCACATAAAATTCTGAAATTTTTACCACAGATCTATATGCATACAACCTAAGCTCTGATACCATTGTTGGATTTTAATCGCAGCGGGGGCATGGTAAAACACTTTTACACACATAAAATCCAAATAAAAGCAAATAAATCGTGGTAAAAACGAGGGGATCGATTACTAACCTTTAATATGTGATCCAAAAGCAACGTTCGGAGATCCTTAGCAGCTGCTCCTCAAACGTGAAGCACTCCACCGATATCCACCAAGAAAACGAAGTTAAGGAGGAGGAGGAGGTGGAGAGAATTTGGGTTTCTAAAACTTTTGGGTTTTTGGGTTCAAATAAAACTAGGGTCTATAATAGTATATTTATAGGCAAAATTTTCAGCTGAAATTTTCCCATAATTATATTATTATTATCCCATTTATTATTCTCATTAATAATTAAAACACCTTTTAATTATTAATCCTTTTTCTAAACACTTTAGAAATAATTCTCTCTCTTGATTTAATTTCCAAAAATTAAATCCTTAATTAATAATATTAAGAACTTTTCTTAATTAATTTATAATCAATTAAATCTCATTTAATCAATTATTAAATTTTCCAATTAATTATTTATTTCACAAATAAATAATTATTAGCCATTATTAATTAATTCCTCCACCATAAAATCATTCTCTTTTTATGGTATGACCCTGTAGGTTCAATATTAAGCCGGTAGTAGAAATAAATAATAATAAAACTATTTTATCATTATTTATATAAATTCTCTAATTTATTAAATATGATTAATTAATTAATCACATTTATTCTACATCGTGAGGGATACTTCTCAGCATATCGTGACTATCCGGATAATATGAATTCACTGCTTAGAATACCAAGAACCTATTCAGTGAATAGTTACCGTACAATAAACTCCTTCTACCCTACAATGTCCCGATTAAATACAAGGCATGGATCTCGTGTCAAGCCTATCTAATTCAATCACTTGCTTACCATTTACTATGCGTAGTTCTATGCAAATTAGAAACTCCTTTCTAATTTCATTCACTCTGGCCAGAGATTCCTGAACTAGCATAAGTGGATCAGCCTTGAACATTCGCTTCCTTCACTGGAAGGGGTAGATCCTTTATTGATCATACACTATCTTCGTGTACAAATTCCTATACCCAGTAGAGCCCTAATAATTGTCCCTGGAGACTAAGAACTAAACCAAAGCATAGTTCAGTGTACACAAGATGACTATGATGACCTCAAATCTAAGGATACTTGTACAACTATCACTATGTGAACAACTGCTGACACGTGAGTGAACTCCATCAGTTGTTCAGCTGTGCGAGTCATGTTCAGTGAACTTATTCTATAATAAGCACCTACATACTAGCTATAGTATCACCACACAAATGTCTATGAGAACAGACATCCTTCATAATGAAGCAAGCATAGTATGTACCGATCTTTGCGGATTATTAATTACCAGTTAGTAATCCTATGATCAGGAACTATTTAAATTTAGAGTTATCATCTTTTAGGTCTCACTATTATGATCTCATCATAATCCATAAAAGCTTTACTCTAAACTATGGTATATCTTATTTAAACACTTAAATAGATAGAGCCCGTAATAAAAACAAAACAAGTCTTTTATTAATATCAATGAAATCAAAACAGATTACATAAAAGTTATTCCTAAATCCTAATACATGATTGGACTTAGGACATATTCCTTTCAGAAAGCTCCCCTCTCTCAAATCAAAGATCCATTAACTCAGGGGGAGTTTCTAACAATCAAAACTCAATCACCCTCTTCATCTAGAGCTAATCTACCTCAACAAAGAAAATGGACAAAGGATCACCCCTTTGAGCTCATCATTGGTGATGTATCTTCTAGAGTTCAAACAAGGAGAGCAACTTAAGAAGAATGTCTGTACAGCAGCTTTCTTTCTAAGGAAGAACCAAAGAAGGTAAAAGAAGCTTTATTGGATCCTGATTGGATTTTAGCTATGCAGGAGGAGCTAAACCAATTTGAGAGGAATAAGGTATGGAAGCTGGTGCCCAAGCCTAGAGGAAAAAATCCAATTGACATCAAATGGGTATTCAGAAATAAGATGGATAAAAATGGCATAGTAGTAAGGAACAAAGCTAGATTGGTTGCTAAGGGCTATTGTCAACAAGAAGGAATACATTTTGATGAAACATTTGCTCCTGTTGCAAGACTTGAAGCCATCAAAATCTTCTTAGCTTATGCAGCCCATGCCAATTTCAAGGTCTATCAAATGGATGTCAAAAGTGCCTTTCTGAATGGAGACTTGGAGGAGGAAGTCTATGTCAGTCAGCCTCCTGGTTTTGAAGATCCAAATTTTCCAGAATATGTCTACTATCTTTTGAAGGCACTTTATGGACTGAAGCAAGCACTTAGAGCCTGGTATGACACTTTATCAAAGTTCCTTTTGGAAAATCACTTCACAAGAGGTACTGTAGATAAAACTTTATTCTTTAGAAATGTTAATGGCTCTAGTATACTTGTTCAAATTTATGTAGATGACATTATTTTTGGCTCTACGGATGAAAAACTTTGCAAAAAGTTTGCCAAATTGATGCAGAGTAAGTATGAAATGAGTATGATGGGAGAACTAACTTACTTTCTTGGTTTGCAAGTTAAGCAAGTTAGTGATGGAATATTCATTAGTCAAACTAAATACATTTATGATCTTTTAAAGAAGTTTGATCTAATGGATTGCACATCTGCAAAAACTCCCATGACCACTGCAATTAAGCTTGAATTAAACACTACTGAAAAGTCTGTGGATATTTCAAGTTATAGGGGCATGGTTGGCTCACTTCGGTACTTAACAGCTAGTAGGCCAGATATAATGTTTGCTACATGTTTGTGTGCTAGATTTCAGGTTGATCCTAGAGAATCTCACTTAGTAGCTATTAAGAGAATTTTCAGATATCTCAAAGGAACACCAAAACTTGGCATTTGGTACCCTAGAGATTCTGGTTTTGATCTAACTGGTTATTCAGATGCAGATTATGCAAGTTGTAGAATTGATAGAAAAAGTACAACAGGAACCTGTCAATGTCTAGAAAACAAGCTTGTGTCCTGGTTCAGTAAAAAGAAAAATGCAGTTTCTACTTCTACAGCTGAAGCTGAATATATTGCTGTTGGCAGTTACTGTGCACAGATTTTGTGGATGAAAAATCACTTGCTAGACTATGGTTTGCAAGTTGAAAGGATTCTTATTTTCTGTGATAACACAAGTGCAATTACCATCACTGAAAATCCAGTACAACATTCAAGGACAAAGCACATAGACATCAAGTACCACTTCATAAGGGAACTTGTAATGAATGGCAGCTTGCAGCCACTGGATGAATCCAACTTTTCAAGGTTGGTAAGTGAGTTAGGTATGCTCAATTTTTCTTAAATCTTTTCAGATAATTTGCAAGTTGAAATGCAGCAAGAAATTTAATTGGTTTTACACTCTTGGATGAAATTTTGGCTGTTAGATATATTTGATAATGTCATGGCTAATATGTTTTATGTTTAGATTTCAGATCTTATTTGAACAGAACAAATCAGTACTTAACTGATCAGTACTTATACTGGAAGTCAGAACTTAAGGGATATCAGTACTTATGTTATCAGGAGATAGATATCAGAACTTAAGTGCTGAAGAACGATCAGATAAGGACAGTAGCTGATTAAAGTTAAGAAGATCAAGATAAACATAAGAAGAGATATGCATGAAGAAGGAATTCCGTGAAGAATGGAATACTTGGAATAGAAGATATCTGATTGATATATTTTAGGAAGCAGAATTATATTCCATATCAATTAGCGAATATCTTGTAACTGTGTAGTATATAAACACAGACATAGGGTTTACACTATAAGTGTTATCATTATCGAGAATATTATTTGATATAACTCTAGCAGCTCTCGTTATTTTGTTCATCACTGAGAGATAACAGTTCCAGATTGTAACAGAGTTTATTGTTTAAATAAAGTTTGTTTTCTGTTACATAAGTTCTTGAAGTTTGATTTGATTGTAATAAACACTGTATTCACCCCCTCTACAGTGAAAGTGTGACCTAACAAGTGGTATCAGAGCTATCTGTTAACACACATACAGTTAAAGATCCAAACACAATCATGTCTGACACAGAAACTCCAACTAAGCCTACCAAAACTGAGGAATCATCAAAGACATCAACTCAGAGTCGATATGAGACTATCAGAGTTCCCATATTGAGACCATCTGAATATCCCATATGGAAGGTAAGGATGACCATGTTTCTGGAAGCAACAGATCCAGAATACCTTGATAGAATCAAGGAAGGGCCTCACAAACCTACCAAGCTCGCTGTTGTAGTTGCAGGTGAAGCAGCAATGACCGTACCAAAGGAAAAGAATGATTACACTGCTGAAGATATAGCATCTATTGCTAAGGATGCCAAGGTACGTCACTTATTGCATAGTGCCATTGATAATGTAATGTCAAACAGGGTAATCAACTGCAAGACTGCTAAGGAGATATGGGATGCACTGGAGACAAGGTGTCAAGGAACTGAAACAGTTAAGAAGAACAGGAAGACAATACTCACTCAAGAGTATGAACACTTTGACTCTAGGACTAATGAGTCATTGACTGATGTATATGATAGATTTGTCAAACTCTTGAATGACTTGTCATTAGTAAATAAGGAGTATGATCTTGAAGATACAAACCTCAAATTCCTGTTAGCTTTTCCTGAATGTTGGGATTTGAAGGCAACAACAATAAGAGACAACTACAATCTTGATGAAACAACTCTTGATGAAATCTATGGAATGCTCAAGACTCATGAACTTGAGATGGAACAAAGAAGCAAGAGGAAAGGAGGAAAGTCAAGGACAGTTGCTCTCAAGGTTGAAGAGGAATCCCCCAAACCACCTTCCTCAAAGAAAGATAAGGGTAAAGCTCTTATCATAAAATCTGATACTGAGTCATCAAGTTCTGAGAGTGATGATGACTCAGATTCTGAAAGCTTGCCTGAAACTGATGCTGATGAGGAGATGATGAAGCTGTGTGCTCTTATGGTGAAAGGAATCACAAAGATTGCATACAGGAAGTTCAGGAAGGGAAAGAAGTTTTCCAGGAAAGGCATAAGTTCTGATAAGAAGAATTTCAGAAGATCTGAAGGAAGAGGAGGAAAGTCTGACAGAGGAGATTACGCTAATGTTAAATGTTATAATTGTGGTGAGAAAGGCCACATATCTCCTGATTGCAAGAAAACCAAGAATGACAAAGGCAAAGCTCTTGTCACAAAGCAGAAAAGCTGGACAAACACCTCAGACTCTGAAAGTGAGGAGAACTATGCATTGATGGCAAATGCTGATAAATCAAGTTCTGAGAGCAGTTCTGAAGCTGCTGAAACAAAGGTACCTCAGACTACTTATGCTTTTCATACTGATGATATTAATGAGTTGAGAAGATATCTTAAAACCATGTTTGTTAGTTATAGAGATCAAACTTTAACATGTGAAAGATTAACTTCTGAAAATCTTGCTTTTAGGAAAAGAAATGATTTCTTAGAAAAAGAGTTAGTCATGCTTCATCAAACTCAGCAGGATAGAGATGATGCTTATTATGTTAGGGATGAAGTGCTAAAAATGAATGAATCTCTAAAAACTGAGTTAGAAAAGGAGAGAGAGATTATCAGAACTTGGACTAACTCTGGCAAAACAACTCAAAATTTGCTAAGCAGTGAAAACTGGAAAGAGGGCTTAGGCTATGGAGAAAATAAAAAAGGAACTGTAGAAATTAAGCCTGTTGATAAGCAAAAGCCGAAGTTAAAACCTGTTAAGTTTGTAACTGAAAAATCCGAAAATGAGAAATCAGAAGTTAAAAAGAAATTAGCTTCTGACAAACTAAAACAGGAAAAGACAGCTGAAGTTAACATAGGCTTAATGACAAAGAAGCAGCTTAAGCATAAGCTGAAAGATGTTAAGAATGCAAACAAGGTAAAATCACCTAGGAAAAACAGGAATGGAAAGGAAGGTGTGAATAAAAGAAATAACTATAAATCTGTTCCTGATGCTCCTAGGAAAGCATGTCGTAACTGTGGAAGTTCTAACCATCTGGCTTCTTTTTGCAGGAAGAATAAGAATATTAACTCCTTATCTACAAAGTCAGGAGTTAAGAGTCAGTCTGTTAGATACAAACCACAAAATCCTTGTTTTCATTGTGGTAGTTTATGGCATTCCATTTATACTTGTAAGGAATATCATAGTTTGTACTATGATTATTATCAAATAAAACCTTCTTTAAAGAAAGTTTATGTTGTTCCTTCTAGTATAAGTTCTGATAAGAAAACTGTTAACATAAAATCTGATGTTAAATCCGCTGCAAATGTTAACAAACCTAAAAAGGCCAAAGGATCCAAGCAAGTCTGGGTCCTTAAAACTAATAATTAGTGGTCTTTTTGATTGCAGGGCAACAGGAAAAATATTTTAGTTCTGGACAGTGGATGTTCAGGACATATGACTGGAAATAAGGCCCTGCTATCAGACTTTGTGGAGAAAGCTGGCCCAAGTGTTTCTTATGGAGATGGCAACATTGGAAAAACTTTGGGATATGGCAATATCAATCTTGGGAATGTCATTATTAAAGATGTAGCTCTGGTCTCAGGACTTAAACACAACTTACTGAGTATAAGTCAAATCTGTGACAGAGGTTATCATGTTGATTTCTTTGCAGAACATTGTGAAATAGTTAGTAAATCTAAAGGAAAAATTGTTCTGAAGGGATTCAGGCGTGGTAACATTTATGAAGCTAAGCTTTCAACAAGTTCTGATGGTTCTGCAATCTGTTTAGTGAGTAGAGCCTCAACTGAAGAAAGCTGGAATTGGCACAAGAAACTCTCTCATTTAAACTTCAACAAGATAAATGAACTGATCAAGAAAGATCTTGTGAGAGGACTGCCAAAATCAGTGTTTGTTCCTGATGGTCTTTGTGACTCATGTCAGAAGGCTAAACAAAGAAAATCTTCGTTCAAGAGCAAGACTGAATCATCAATTCTTGAGCCTTATTATCTGCTTCATGTTGATCTATTTGGTCCAGTGAATGTCATGTCTATTGCAAAGAAGAAATATGCGTTGGTCATAGTAGATGAGTTCACCAGATACACATGGGTGTATTTCTTGCACACAAAAAGTGAAACTGCATCTATCCTGATTGATCATGTCAAACATCTGGATAAATTGATCAAAGATTCTGTGAAAATTTTGAGGAGTGATAATGGCACTGAATTCAAGAATTTGATAATGGAAGAGTTCTGCAAAAATCATGGAATAAAGCAGGAATTTTCTGCTCCTGGAACTCCACAGCAAAATGGAGTTGTTGAAAGGAAGAATAGAACTCTAATTGAAGCTGCACGAACAATGCTTGAAGAAGCAAAGCTTCCAACCTATTTCTGGGCTGAAGCTGTGCAGACTGCTTGTTTTACTCAAAATGCAACACTCATTAACAAGCATGGAAAAACACCATATGAGATGGTGAAGAACAAGAAGCCAAATCTCAAATACTTTCATGTATTTGGATGTAAGTGTTTTGTTCTCAAGACTCATCCTGAACAGCTATCCAAGTTTGATCTAAAAGCTGATGAGGGAATCTTTGTAGGATATCCACTTTCTACAAAAGCCTTCAGAGTCTATAATTTGAGAACAAAAGTGGTCATGGAATCTATCAATGTCTCTTTTGATGACAAGAAGATCACTGGACTTGAAGATTGCATTGATCATGATAAGCTGAGATTTGAAAATGAAGATTCATATTCTGATATCTTAAGTCCTGACAGTCTAAGTCCTGATACTGTAAATTCTGATGGATTAAACTCTGATGTTATTGAAACTGTGGTGACTACGTCAAAGGAAGATGCACCAATGCAGGGGGAGCATACTCAAGATATTATCACATCTCAAGAAGCATCCGAACATACATCTGGCTCTTCAAATTCTGATTCGTCAAGTTCTGATAAGCCAAGTACTGACAGTGCTGAAAATCTAAATACTGAAGGATCCAACTCAGAGAGCATAGTTTCAGGGGGAGCATCAGAAAATGAAACCGAAGACAGCATGAATCATGGGGGAGCATCCAGTTCTAGAGAAAATCTTCCATCTGCAAGGAAGTGGACAAAATCACATACACCTGATTTAATAATTGGAAATCCTGAGGCAGGTGTCAGAACTAGAACAGGTACTTCGAATGAATGTCTTTACAATTCTTTTCTCTCTCAGTCTGAGCCAAAGAAAGTGGAAGAAGCTCTTCAAGATGCTGATTGGGTGCAAGCAATGCAGGAAGAGTTGAATGAATTTGAAAGAAACAAAGTCTGGACCTTAGTGCCAAGACCCAAGAATAGATCGGTTGTTGGTACAAAGTGGGTATTCAGAAACAAAACTGACAGTGATGGCATAATTGTAAGGAACAAGGCAAGGCTGGTTGCAAAAGGATATTCTCAACAGGAGGGAATTGACTATGATGAAACATTTGCTCCAGTTGCTAGGTTAGAAGCCATAAGGATATTCATGGCTTATGCTGCTCACAAAAAGTTTACTGTCTTTCAAATGGATGTGAAAAGTGCTTTTCTCAATGGAGAATTGGAAGAGGAAGTATATGTTGAACAACCTCCAGGCTTTGTAGATTCCAAACATCCAGATTATGTCTACAGGCTTGATAAAGCACTTTATGGACTTAAGCAAGCTCCTAGAGCATGGTATGAGACTTTAGCTCAGTTTCTTCTGGAAAGTGGATTCAACAGAGGAACTATTGACAAAACATTGTTCTATCTCAACCATGGCAAGGACTTACTTCTGATCCAGATTTATGTTGATGATATTATTTTTGGGTCTCCAAATGACAAACTTTGCAAAAAGTTTGCCAACCTAATGCAGTCAAGATATCAGATGAGTATGATGGGAGAACTTAGTTATTTTCTGGGCCTTCAAGTCAAGCAGAGTGAAGAAGGAACTTTTATTTGTCAATCTAAGTACACCAGAAACTTGCTAAAGAAATTTGGAATGCAAGACTGTTCAAGTGCATCCACTCCCATGGCCACTGCAACAAAACTGGATACGGATACTGGTAATTCAGTAGATATTACTGATTACAGAGGTATGATTGGCTCACTTCTCTATCTAACTGCTAGTAGACCAGATATCATGTTTGCTACCTGTCTTTGTGCAAGATTTCAAGCAGATCCAAGAGAACCTCACTTAACAGCTGTAAAAAGAATCTTTAAGTATCTTAAAGGAACAGCTGATCTAGGATTATGGTATCCTAGAGAATCAGATTTTAAATTAATAGGTTACTCAGATGCAGATTTTGCAGGTTGCAAAATTGACAGGAAAAGCACAAGTGGTAGCTGCCAATTTCTTGGAGGCAGGTTGGTTTCTTGGTATAGCAAGAAACAAAAGTCAATTTCCACATCAACTGCAGAAGCAGAGTATATTACTGCAGGAAGCTGCTGTGCACAGATTCTCTGGATGAAGAATCAGTTACTAGATTATGGGTTAACGTATTTCAAAATCCCTATTTACTGTGATAATCAAAGTGCTATTGCTATGACAGGTAATCCAGTTCAACACTCTATGACAAAGCACATCAGCATCAGGTACCATTTCATCAGGGAACATGTGGATGAAGGTACAGTGGAATTGCATTTTGTTCCCACAGATCAACAAGTAGCAGATATCTTCACAAAACCACTGTGTGAAGCTACCTTTTCAAAATTGGTAAATGAACTTGGAATGATTTCAGGTTCTTTCTCTAAATCTGCTTAAACTTGTTCTATGTTATCAGACTTTATGATCAGTATTTACAGAATTAATCTCTTTGTATATTTTGTGCATTAATTGATAAATGTCTTTAAGTACTGACTGTTGTCTGATATATGTTTCTAAACTCTGATAAGTGATATGTCTGTTTCAGTAACTATTCAATCCTATGAGGATAACTGTGCTAGATACTGACCTACTAGTCTTCAATAAACAAATGATCCCATGAAAGAAGTAATTATTTCTGTGGAAATCTTATGACACAAGCAAATTCTGATAACTGAGCTTAGTTAAGTTTACTTTGTATATCTTATTACTAAGTCCCAAATTAGAATAATGCTACTCATCTGTTTAAGTTCTGATTCTAGTAAAACTGCTGAATGTACTAAGTGCTGATAAACCTCACTTATCAAAAGAAAAAGAAAAGAATCAAAGAATAATATCAGGTACTCCTTTGAGATCTAGAGTAAAAATGTGAATGGGACGACCCAAGTGCATTGCTGGTATTAAGTAAATATGCATTAGAAAAGCAAAATATTTTTCTTGGTGACTGTTCACACTCTATGATTACTGGAGAAATACTCTGATAATAGCATAAATTCTAATAAACAGTCGTGACTCACTTACACTGAGAAGCCTCTGTAAAATAGAATTTCAAAAGATGCATAAAATTAGCACAAAAACAGTAGAGGTGAACTCATGCATGAACTCATTTATCAGTAGGTTTCAGGATAATGACAGTTCTTTAGCAAAATTTTAATTATTACTTATTTCTAAGATGTACTGAAGTAGATCAGACTTTACTCTTTGTCTGTTATTTAGCTTAATGCACACACACATCACTCCATATGAATGATGAAATTTCTGTGGTGGTCTATGTTATTTTAGATAAACAGTCATTGTGTCACTTCTGCACAAATTCTGAGGACAAGTTCTAGTTACACGTTCTGATGATTAAGTTCTGACGTTCATAACTAAGAACTTGTATGAGTATTTACTAAGATAGATATTCCTTGTTCGAGTTAAGACATTATGTTCTGATGACTGTTAAGTTCTGGTATAGGTCTAAGTTCTGATTTTTCAGTCTAACCCTTTACTTGACTTATCTGTGAGTAAAATTTGGTAACAGTCTCAGATTAATTTCGAAATGTTGAAGTGGAAGATTAATAGTCTATGGTTAAAACATAATGGCACTCGTCCTTGAACAGTTCACTCTTGTTACATGTGCCCATTCCTTTTCCAATGACTGTTATTCTTTTTCAAAGTCTAGGGAGACGAGGTAGAATTAATTCTACCTGTCAGCATTAAATATCTTTGTGTCTCTTGGCATTCTCTTGCCTATATATGCAACCACTTCACATCAGTCTTTCCATCACATTCTTCTCACACACTTATCCTCCTTCTTCTGTCAAAAACACAATGGTTCGATACAACATGTTTTTGAACACACAAACCTTCACAATGGAGCTCAGTTGTGCCGAGTGGCAGCAGGAGTGGCATATAACAGCCATTCCTGAGGAGATCTGGGACTCTGTCCCACAGGAGGTGCTGGCTCACCTTCTATTCTTCGAGATGGATTATCATCGCCATCTGGAGCGCCTGGAGGAGGAAAGGCGGGAAGCTATCCGTCAGCAAGAGCGAATCATTCGACTCGCTATCTTGTTTGTCGAAGATAGGAAGAGGAGGATGACTTAATCTCGTCTTCTTCCTGTTCTTCTTCATCCTCAGCTTTGTCAGGCTTCTTAGCTAGGACTAAAGCTGTTGACGTTAGGATTAGAAGCTTAGGGAAAATCTTGTATTGATGTAATTTCTATTTCATATATGTATTGACTTGATATATTAATGAAAACTGTTTTTACTTCAAGATTTTGTCTCTGAGTTATTTTATCTGTGTTGTTAAATTCTGCTTGATATTCTGATGACCATTTAAATTTTGTCTTTATTTAAGTTCTGATTCTTTGTCAGCACTTATTCATCGAAATTATCTAGGTCATTTTTAACATGGTTCATTTTCAGAATATTAATGTTGCAGTGAAAAACAATTCAATCAGTGCTAACGGTTTCAATTTTGAATTAAATCTGTGTCTCTTGATAACTGAAATGGTTTTTCCTTGAATCAAGGCAACTGGATAAGTAATCATTCCTGTTTTCTCGAGCCCAGTAACTATCCGTTATTACTGCATGTCTGACAGGTGTCCAACGGTAACATTTTTCTTCGAGTATAAGAACAACAGAGAGAAGATTTCTTTAATCTTTTACTTTCTTAATACTTTATCTCTCTTCTTACTTTTACTCTCTTTCTCATTCTTTCTCACATTGGTTTTTCATACAGACATTATCTCAAACACCTAACAGGCATACTTGAATTTCAATATTTTTTCACATGGCACCAAAGGATTTAATCATTGATGGAGCAAAGTTTGTTCCAAACAACTATGCTGCAATTCTTGATCATGCTGAAGCTCCATCTGAATTGCATTTTGTGCAAGATCTTCTTGCACATAGTGAGGTTGGGTACGCCTTAACTCAGCCTGAATTATACTCAAGTCAACAAGTTCTGCGGTTCTGGAGGACTGGAGTTTATGATGATGGTGGTAAACGAGGAACTCCCAGTATTATCTTCCAAGTGGGTGATTCTTCCTATGTAGTCACTCCTGGTACAGTACGAAGAGCATTACATCTTCCAGAAGATTGTACCTTCTCTATACCAGAGGAATCAGAACTTCGGGGGTTAATGACTGATTTGGGATATGAAAAGAGTCTGACGAAACTTGGACAGTTGAAACGGGCTAATATCAGAAGAGAATGGAGTTTCTTCTTCGATTACATCACCAAGGCTTTTGGCAACAAGTGTTCAAATTTTGATGCCATCCCAATTCTGAGTCAGCACATCGGGTATGCTATTATCCATCAAACTCATTTTGATTTTGCAACTGGAATAATTGGTTTTATTGGGGATAGGATGACAGAGGATCGAGATGTTGTTTATTTTGCTAGATTCTGTCAACTTATTTATACGTATTGTACTGCTGAACCCCAGTTAGTCAGCACTCAAACCCCACCTTTTAAGGTTGCAAAAAGGTACTTTAACGACCTGATAAATGCTGACACAAAGAAATCAATGGTGAGACAATTACAGATTCCTCAGTCTGTGAAACAGATTCTGGTAAATGCTGATCCAGCTACTTACAAATCTGTTTACTCAAATGTTCAACCAACTCACCATAACCAAAATCCATCAACCTCAGTCCCTACCTCTCATTCTACTCAACCTACCCTCAGAACTTATCTCAAATCCTATCTCTCCACTTCACAGAATGCTCAACCTTCTTCTTCAGCACCTACTGTGAAGCCTACATCCTCTAAGCCAAAGAGAACAAAGACTGTTCCTCAAACATCTCAGAAGAAGAGGAGGATTACTTTGAGAGATGAATCAGATTCTGAGGATCAGATTCCATCTTCAGAACCTATGATAGATGAAGCTGAGAAGGCAACTTCTCAGAAGGATTCTGCAATTGGGGGTTCTAGGCTTCTCAAGAGGCTTAGACGTATGACGGTTCCTGCAACTCCCAAGGAATCCAAATCAACAAGAAAGTACAAGAAACAGAGGGCACAGAGGCCAGTTTCAGATGATGAGGAGGAAGCAGCTAAGGAAGGGGATCAGGAATCTCTGATCTCACAAGACAAGGAATTTGCTCCAGTCACTTCTTCTCCATCAACTCCATCTCAGGAACCTGTATCTGACAAGGCTAATTCACCTTCTATATCTCTTGTTGATCCAGGCATAAGTGCTGAAATTGATATTCAGAACTTGGTTGTGCCTGAAATACTTTTCTTAGAAGCTCCAACAGCAAATAATCCTTCCACAACACCTGTTACTGATGCTGTTCAAACTCCTGAGTTATCACTAACACCTTCTCTGCATCAAGATGATGATCAGATTTTAGGTGAGCATCAGGATATGGCTGTTGATCAGAACTTAGTATCAGATCAGCAATTAGAGGATGTTAAAGCCTCCATTGCTACTCATACAGTTGTCTTATCAGAAGATACTGATTCTTTAAGTTCTGATGCTGCAAATGTTGGAGATACTGGTGAAGCTGCTACAACTGTAGATGCTGATGCAGCAGGTCCTTCAGGACATACTCCTCCACTGACTCTTCCTAAGTCTGAACTGCTAAAGGAGTTTGTTATCAGGGATACACCAGTACCTTGGAGTGAAACTCCTGCAGGTCAGGAGTGGACTAAGGAATGGAACTCAGTTTCATGTGTTCCAAATGCTTTACATCTTGCTGAGCACTTGACTAAAGCTAATGAAATGTTACATTCTGATGATTTTAAAATCCAGCTTAGAGTCACTGCATTGAGTACTAAACATCTACAAGGTCTTCATTCCAACACTCATGCAGAGCTACACAAGATTCAGGAGAACTTTATTAAACAGGAACAAGTTTGGAAACTTGATAAGAAAAAGTTCTTCCAACCTACCATTGACAGGGTTGCTTATATTGAGAAAACTCAAGAGAAGCAACAAGCTCAGATTGATCAAATTCTGACAAATCAAGCTTCTCAGCAATCGCAACTTACTGAAATCCAGACCTCAGTGGAACTACTTATCTCTCTTTTATTACCTGCTGATGCCAAAAAGGGGGAGAAGGTAATTAAGTCCAAATGCAAAACCAACAAGTCACTGCAAGGAAAGGATGATGGAAAAGATGACCAAGGAAACTCTGGAATGGGTAGTGGTCATAGTCAAGGTAGAAGGTTTACATCAAGACAAGCTAGTCACAGAACAAGTTCTGATACTGGGAAAAGAATAAGTTCTGCTGCTGGTAAAAGGATAAGTTCTGATGAACTTCTAGATCTTGATGAGGAAATGTCAAGACAGTTATTTCTTCAAGAAAATCCAGGGATGGACTTGGAAAGTTTAAAGGAAGAAGAAGCCAGACTTAAATCAGAGAAAGTCACATCTAAATCTGAAGCTTCTGGTAAAAAGTTACTTCCAAAACCTAAAGGCATTGTGATCAAAGAAAGGATACATACTGAAGAAACTTTGGCTAGATCACAACCACAGATAGATCCAAGATCCAAAGGTAAAGAAAAGGTTGGTGAACCTATCAAGCCTTATGTACCTCCTGAGGAAGAAGAAATTACTGATGGAAAAGATAATCTTGCTCTGACTTCAAGAAAAGTTCTTAAAACAACCTCTGACATGGCTCAAGTTGTTCAGAGTCAAGAAATTGTAAGTTCTGATATTCAGAAGAAGCAAGTAACCTCTGACAGTGCTCAAGTTAACTTGATATCAGAAAATAAATCTAAAACACTCCTACCAGGATTCACTAAAGCAAAACAGACTCAATCTTTGAAGACTACTTCAAGTGGTTTTGAAGCAAGAGTAGTTACTGGAAAGGAAGCTAGAGATAAAACTGGATTGGGAAGTGCTGATGAAAGAAGAGTACACAACACTACCGATGATCCAACTTCCTTGAGTGAACCAGGTATTGGAGCAACTCCTGAGAGATTGAATCAACTAGAATCTGTACAGATGGTTTACCATACTTACTTGAAAGAATACATCATGTTGTATTTCATGACAGATGGTAGGGTTTATCATATAAGACAAAATGCCATTCCGTTGAAGTATTTTGAAGAATTGGAGCATGTATTGTTCTTACTTCAAGTGGATGACAGAATAACAGAGACTGCTGCAAACTACTTAAAGGAACAGATTCAGAGATAGAAAAGACTTTATTCTGTTAAGTCTGACAGCAGATATGTTCCAAAGTACAGAAATCACAATGGTGATATTGTTGATATGAAGCCTAATACTGCACAGATCAGAACATATCTTGGTATTAAGGGGCTTGAATTCAATCTAGAGTCTAATAAAGCTTATGTCATAAGACTAGATCGGGAGTTGAGAAAAGCAAAGATTAATGATCTCAGAGCTGCAATATTTCAAACTGGTGAAGATACTGCAGAGCTTAAAGATGTCAAACGGAGAATGATTGATGAACTCAGATATGCTGAGAAATGTTTGTTGAAGAATTATCTCAGAACAACTCCTGACATCAGAGAGATCAGAAAATGATGAAGCCAAGTCGAAGATCTACAACTGCTTAAATTCTGATATTTATACAGATTGAAGTTGTTATCAGAAGTTGAATTGGTAAAAACTTTAAGGACTGTAAGTTGTAGTTATCTTGTCTATTTCTCATGCATTTGTACTTAATGTTTTTGACATCATCAAATATCTGTTAAACTTGTATATTTTGTTAATTTACAAGTTGGGGGAGATTGTTAGATATATTTGATAATGTCATGGCTAATATGTTTTATGTTTAGATTTCAGATCTTATTTGAACAGAACAAATCAGTACTTAACTGATCAGTACTTATACTGGAAGTCAGAACTTAAGGGATATCAGTACTTATGTTATCAGGAGATAGATATCAGAACTTAAGTGCTGAAGGACGATCAGATAAGGACAATAGCTGATTAAAGTTAAGAAGATCAAGATAAACATAAGAAGAGATATGCATGAAGAAGGAATTCCGTGAAGAATGGAATACTTGGAATAGAAGATATCTGATTGATATATTTTAGGAAGCAGAATTATATTCCATATCAATTAGCGAATATCTTGTAACTGTGTAGTATATAAACACAGACATAGGGTTTACACTATAAGTGTTATCATTATCGAGAATATTATTTGATATAACTCTAGCAGCTCTCGTGATATTTTGTTCATCACTGAGAGATAACAGTTCCAGATTGTAACAGAGTTTATTGTTTAAATAAAGTTTGTTTTCTGTTACATAAGTTCTTGAAGTTTGATTTGATTGTAATAAATACTGTATTCACCCCCTCTACAGTGAAAGTGTGACCTAACATTGGCTAAGTCAAAATTTATATCTCGACGGATGATCAGTATCCATCGAGTTTGATCATCCGTCAGTATACATTTTATTAATAAAATCAATTACTTTTCTGGAATATTTTATAACTCGACGGATAACTGACTTACTCTCATTCGTCAAATTGTCTTAATCTTAGCCGTTAATTTCCTGAACATTATCCATCGAGTATAATTATAGTTTGTAAGCATAACACGACGGATAATTGATGGAATTTTTACAGTTTATTTTTTAAACGGCTATTTTGGGCAATTTTTATTGGTTACTTTATTTTAATTTATTATTTTTGACAGTTATTTTTGAGATAGTATAAAAGCTTATTTCATTTCCATTGCTTTTCTTTTATCATTCTCAAATTATCTGCTCTAAATTCTCTCTCTCAAAAGCAACTATCATCTCTATCTCTGCAATTTCCACTCTCTAACAATGGCACCAGCAGTCAAGATCATGTCACAAACTGGATAAATCTATGAGAAGAACAACTTCACATCTCTAGTAAACAAGGGGATTCAACATTCAAGTGACTATCACAAAATGATGGATTTTGTGAAGAACTACAAACTCAGCTATGCAATGCTAGAATCACCCACCATCTTCTGTGAGGTTGTTGAAGAGATGTGGACGACTGCTACATACAACTCTACTGATAAGACCATCACATTCACTATTAAAGGTAAGGAATTCTATATCAATAGTGATGTTATTAAAGCATGTTTCAAAATTCCTGATAATACTGTGACCTCACCACACACAGATACTGATATTGTTAATATGCTTAATTTCATGAACTATGCACTCTCTACTTCTAAGTTAAGTGATATTAGGAGGTTGGGTCTTAGGAAAGAATTGAGTTTCATGTGTGATGTAGTTACCAAGGTCTTTTCTGGTAAAATCAGTAATTTTGATTCTGTCAATATTTCTATGCTTAACATGCTCTACATGCTAGTTACAGATAAGTTCTTTAATTTTAGTGATCTTGTTTTGTTTGAGTTGGGGTTTAAATTAGGGGAGTTAAATAAGAGGGGTAAAAATGTTTATTATGCAAGATTTTTCATGATGTTAGCTAACCACCTCTCTGAGGAAATTGTGCTTGAGAACCCAAACAACAAATTATATTGTTGGGTTCAAGAGAGAAGAATTATTCCAACTTCACAAATTTCTTTGAATTCTAGTGTAACTATGGCACTGTATCAATGACCCAACAGTTGCCTACCTAAGCTACCAAACCATCAAAAGTTTCAAAATCCAAATCAAAGAAAGCCCCCTCTGGTATCTCTCAAAAGATGCCAGTTGTAAAATCCACCAAAACCAAAGAGGGGAGTGTGAAGGTGGGAAAGGTAGGTGAAGGACAGGGTGAACATAAAAGAAACCCTAAGGATAAGGATGGAGAGTTGAGTGGTTCCCAGCCTAGCCACATTGCAGTTTCCCAACAAACTGCAGTGATTAATAAGGATAAAAGCTCATTTCTAGTTGCATCCTCCCAAAAGGATGTGACTATTGAACAAATCTCTCAACCAAGAGCACGGGTCAAAAGGGTAAGGGACACCAACTCACCTCAAACTTATGCCAGAAAGAAGAAATCCAAAACCTTCGTGGATGCACAGGGTTCACACACTGTGCAAACTGGTGCTAAATACACAGTCACTGCAACTTTACAAATTCAGCTTGATGTGGCTCCATTAAATGTGGAGTCACAACCAAAATCATTAGTTATAGAAGCACCTCAAACACCAAATTCTCCCATAAACTCTCTGGATGTGGATATGATTAACACATCAATTCCTGATTCCCCTTCTTTAACTTTATTGGGGAAGCCAAAATCTAGTGCAAGTGAGCATCATCTTTTGGATGATTTGTTGGCTCACTTGCCAATTCTTTCACGAACTGTTGAAATATATGTGCCCAAAATCTCATCAATCAGCATAGAGTCCACAATAGTTTCAATTCCAAGTTCATTCATTTCTACTCTCTCGATGGATATTGCTCCTCCGCCAAGTAGTGATTGTATCCGTCGGATAGTCAAACTGCTAACCCAATGGATATTCCTCATCTGTCGGGTGTCTCTGCATAACTTTAAATTTCATCTATTATCTCTGGTGTAGAAGACTTAGTGGTTGTACAGTCACTCTTAGGATTGAGGGAAGAGAGTATTATGAGTGAGAGTCTGGGTTGCTCCCAGGAAAAAGGAGAGGAAAAGAGTGAAAATATGCAATCCATTTCTTCAGGATTGGCAAAAGAGAGTGAGAGGAGTCCCACCTTAGATGGTCAAGGTGAGGGTGTGAGGGTGGGGAGCCAGGGTGAGACCCTGATGCAACAAAAGAGAGAACAGGAGAGAAATGCAGGTACATGAGCTATAAGGATGGATGTCATTGCTAGTGAGTTAATGAATGTCCAGGATGCAGACATGGAGGGACTATCTCAGCAACCTCAAGCTGTTATAGATTCCACCTCCCTTGATGCTGAGGCATTTACTCACCCTGTTCTAGCTTATCAACTTCTAGCTGAACAGGGCAATGACAATGCAGAAAGGATGCTCAATTTGGTGCATACCATTCAGTCAATGCTAAGAGCTAAGGATGCCATCACAACTTTGCCCTCTACAGCTGGTTATGTTGATTATGAGACTGGTGGTTCAACAGATTTCTTTGGAGATGAAGGTGGAGATAGTGACGAAGAGCCATTGGACATAGGGGGAGAAGTAGGTTCCAGTTCAAGATCAGTTATGCCATCATGGGCATTTTCAAAATATTATGATGAACACTACTTCAAGACAACCCCGATCCAACTCATAAATCAGACAAATTCTGCTCTTCAAACCACTACAAATGCCAACACCAAGAAGCTCCTTCAAGCACATCTTGCTTCTCTGCAACTATAACAGATTCAAGGCTTCCAACAAGCTAGAGATGTCAACACCATCAAGGGTGATATTGATGAGATGAAAAAGGCTATTTCTAATAAGATGGACTCTAAGCTTCCAGAATCTACAATACTTGACATCAAGATACAACTCAGGAAAAATTCTGATCTTTCCACAAAGATAGATGCCTTGGATATAAGAATGTCAGCTATGGAAGCATCTCTAATAGCCATTCATCTGCATCAAGATCAACAGGAAGACTTGCTTCAGAAACTGGTGGCTGCACAAACCTCCTCCTCTACTCAACTTGATGATAACAAAAAGGGGGAGAAAGGACCAAGTGAGGGGGAGAAGCTTCACATTCAAATCAGTAAAGTAATTGTGCCTACAATTGCTTTCACCAAGCCACCAGTAACAGACAGTATTGATCTGATCAATAAAGTAGCAGCCAACATAAGAGTAGCTGAAAAGAAGAAGTTAAGTCCAATCGACTAGGAAAAAATTGATGAGGACATACAAAAGAAGTTTGGGCTAGTAAAGAAGCCAGAAAAGTCAGCCATTCATCACTCTCAAGTCAAGCAGATCTCTGTGAATGAAATGAGCATGAACTATCTGGAAAGAGGAAAACCATCCTGCATCAAATCTCCAAAGGATGAAATAATTCTGAAGCCAAGGGTGAACTATCCAAAATCATCATTAAAGAACCCTTTGGATACAGTGTATGAGACACTTAAGCCTGATGAGAAGAAGCTTCTGTCAAGATCAATTGCCTTCTACAAGGATCCAGCTGATTCAGCTTTAAAAAGGAGAATTGCTGAAGTTTTCAAAAATGGTAAAAAAAATTGTGTGGTGGCTGGTCATCCTCAATTTGCTCAAGCAAAGAGAGAAGAAAAGGAAAGACTAAAGCAAGAAAAGAAGCAAGCTGCTTTAGATGCCAAAAAGGCTAAGCAAAAGAAAGAGCAAGCTGCTATCTTGGCCAAGCTACAAGCTGTAAAAACCAACACAACAAATTCCTGCTCAGCCATCTGAAATCACTGAATCTCAAGATCCAAAGAAGCAAGTTGAACCATAATAGAAAAATCTCCAAGATACAAGGAATTGGCCAAAAGAACCAAAAGGAAATTGGACTTTGTTGATAAGGAATTGGAGTATCAGTTTTCTAAGGAATTCACTCCAACTACAACTCAAGCATCAAAATCCTCTATGGTATTTGAAGACATCAAGGTGGTGGATCCTTACAGGAATATTCATGGTGAACCTATTGTGCTTAAGGATGAACCAATAGACTGGGAGAGTCTACCAATTCCTGACTTCAATTTGCCAATCATTAGCAAGCCATAAAGAACAAAGTCAAGAGCAGTCAAGAAAGTGAAGTTGTCACCTCTCAAATCTAAATCTCTAACTAAAGCTCAATCCAAAGTCAACAAGGGAGATTACATGTACTTATGTGATGTCAAGGAATTCTATGATCTAAATCTCTATCTAGATGAACTAGAAGAAGTGAGATGAAATGATGCCTAAAGGAATCTACCTAAAATGTTGGTTTTCAAGTACAAGGGAGGACAGGAGATTCAATGGCCACTTCACAGGATCCTTCAAGAAAGCCAAGCTGCGTTGATAAAGGTTTACTCATCCTTCAAGATGAACTTTGGATTCAATGTAACTGCAAGAAGACTGGTTCTAAAGAAGATTGAAGAACTGAGGAGTATTAGAGATAAAGATGCACTCCCAAAGACTCTAATCATTCCCTATACAGGGAAAAGAGTGCATCTAAGGCCCAACTGGCTGATGGAGTTCATGGATTACAAAGGAGTGAGAAGATTTTTCAGGTTAGAAGACCAATTGAGCATCTCTAGCAATGAGACTCTCTTGGAAATGCAAGAAAAGCTAAATCTCTCAGAATCTGATGAATTGGAATTCCACAGACAGCTCCAAAATCAGATAGAAGAAAATAACAGAAAGCATGAAAAGAGATCCAGATCTTCAAGGAAATAGATTAATCTGCTCAGGCTAGAGGAGCACCTTGAAAATGACTGTGAGCAAATCTTTGTACATTTTGTTAATTGAAGCACTTTACAGTATTATCTACTTTCTTTTGAAGCTGTATTTTTAGGGTGTTTTGTTATCATTAAGTTTCTCTTAATTTATGGCTACAAATCCAGTAGACATAAATTGGGGGAGATTGTTGTGAATATGTTGTGAACTTGATGATTTCATTAACAAAACACCTTAGTAGATTTTACTAAGTGAAAAATGTAGCACTCGACGGATAAGGATTGTAGTCCCGACGGATGATGATTTATTATCCATCAAGTGAGTAGCTTGTGTAACAATAAGTCTGTAGCACATTTCCACATACACATTGTTCAGATTCTCTAGTAGTACTCAAGTCATGTTGACTTTAACTAGATATGCAGAATAGGTTGATTAATTGTACATAGATGATATCTTGTAATTCTGCATAACTGAAATGAAGTCAAGTGCCAGATAGCTACCCGACGGATAAACAATAATGCCATTCGACGGATGATCAACTAGGCAACCCGACGGATGATCATGAACCCGACGGATAAAGAATTCAAACATCTGTTGATAGTGACAACACAGTCACATGCGTCGAATGTATGCAAATAGAATGTGGAAGCCTATTCAACTGGGTTTTAAAGAACAAAGAAGCATTGCCATTTCCATGCTATTATGAAGATATTCAAAGATGCTGGAAAAGAGTAATGAAGTAGCATAGTATTAGACTTGATAGTTTTTGTTCTATTATCCTGTCTTATTACTTTGTAATCTTGGTGTTATATAAACCAAGGAGTAGCAAATAGAACAACTAACTAAGCAATAAAGAGAGAAATATTTGTAAGTTGTATTCTTAGCATTTCTCTACAATCTTATTTGTTAAAATTTGTAAGCAGCTGTGAGCTAATTGCTACATAGAGGTCTCTTGATATATTATATATCTCTGGTGGATACATTCTAATCCACCAGAAAGTTTTTACAGACTTGTGTTTTTAAATACTTTTGTTTTGATTCATTTCAAGTTATTATTCCGCACTTTGCAAATCAATTCACACAGATATCTATTGTTAAGGTAGAACAATTTGTAAACCAAGAAAAAGTTTCAAGAATTCCATTCAACCTCCCTTCTGTAATTATTGTTGCATTGTTAAGGGACTAACAACTTTGTGTTTTATTTCTTCAATACTTTCATTCCGCGCCTTAGCTAAATCAAACACAATTATATATTCAAGGTAGAACAGTTCTTAAAATTAAAAGTAGCCAGAATTACATTCACCCCCCCCTTTTGTAATTCTTTGTTAGATTGTTTGGGAATAACAATTGAAAGTTTAAAAATCACAACCAACAAGATGAGCAAAAAAGATGTTGGAATAAAGATTCCATTTCTGGACAAAGACAATTATTACCATTGGAAGGTGAAAATGCACCTGCATCTCCTCTCTCAAGATAAAGAATATGTGGACTGAATTGAGAAAGGCCTTCATGTCCCTATGAGAGCTGCTACAGGATATGAACCATCTATCCCAAAGCCTAGAGCAGAATGGTCTGATCCAGATATTGAGCAAGTTCATAAAGATAAGAATGCTATGAACATTTTGTTTAATGGTGTTGATGGTGACATGTTTGACAACATCATAAATTGCAAAATTTGCTAAAGAGGTCTGGGATACAATTCAAGTTATATGTGATGGAACTGTGCAGGTAAGGAAAAATAAGATGCAACTCTTGATTCAACAATATGAGCATTTTCTGAAATATTTAGTAGGTTTCAAAAACTAATAAATGCTCTAAAGTTGCATGGAATGGTCTATCAGACAAAAGGTTCAAACCTCAAATTCCTTAGATCTCTGCCAAAGGAATAAAAGTCTATGATAGTCTCACTAAGAAACTCTCAAGATTACAAGGAATTTACCTTGGATAGACTGTATGGGATTCTAAAGACCTATGAGCTTGAAATAGAGCAAGATGAGAAGTTGGAGAAAGGAAGAAAGAAAGGATGATCCATTGCATTGGTTGCTGAGCAAGAGAAAGAGAAGGAGATAAAGGTTGAAGTTGTGGAATCTGTACCAAACCCTAGAGTTTGTGAAGGAAAGGGAAAAGGGCTAGTAGATGAACATGAAGACCATCTTAGTCAAGATGACATGGATGACATAGATGAGCATCTGGCTTTTCTATCTAGGAGGTTTTCCAAACTTAAATTCAAGAAGGATTTTGGAGCATCCAAGCCAAACAGAAACATGGTTGATAAGTCAAAATTTAAATGTTTCAAGTGTGTCTTGAGTGGTCATTTTGCAAGTGAATGCAGAAAGCCTGATTCTGATAGAAAGAAGTTCGAGCCTGTGGATTACAAAAAGAAGTATTTTGAGTTGCTCAAATAAAAGGAAAGGGCTTTTCTAACTCAGGAAAATGACTGGGATGCTGATGGATTAGAAGAGAATGAGGATATAATCTATGTCAATATAGCACTTATGGCCAAATCAGATGAAACAGAAGTCAGTTCATCTAGTAATCAGGTAATAACCACTAGTCTAGCATATTTATCTAAAGTTGAGTGTAATGATGCTATAAATGACATGTCTACTGAATTATATCATCTGCGTGTTACACTCAAATCTCTCACTAAAGAAAATACTAAAATTAAAGAGAACAATTTGTTTTTAAGTGAAAGAAACAATGTGTTAGAAACTCAATTTGTTGAGTTTGAAAAACTGAAGATGGAGTGCAGGATTGCCAAAGATGAACTGACTGAATCCTTAAAGAAAGAGGATATCTTAAGAAAGCAACTTGAACAAGAACAGGAAGTAATTAAGGCATGAAAATCATCTAGAGATGTCCATGCTCAAATTACTAAAGTTCAAGATATAGAATCCTTCTGTGATGAAGCCTGGAAAAAGAGCAAGGAGAAACTGATTCCCAAATTGGAAGAAGGACTTTCAATGGATGTAGATTCGATGGATGATGAATGTTATCCGTCGAATGATCAAATGAATTATCCGTCGAAAGACAAGGAACCACATCCATTGAGTAAAAGAAATCCAGTTAGCAAATCCCAGCTAACTAAGTTAAATGAGAAATATGGATCAGTTTCCAAGAACTTTGTTCCAGGAGAAACAAGTCAAGTGAAAAAGAACAAGAGAGTCAATGTAGGGCATCTGCCAATCAAGCAATTGAATAACAGATTGGAGAAAATTGAAGTTAAAGCAGAATCAAAAAAGAAAAACAATAGGAATGGGAAAGTAGGGTTTAACAAATATAACAACTACACACTTGATAAGTATGCACCTAGAAAAATCTGTGTGAAATGTGGTAGTGTTAATCATTTGTCTGTTAATTCCAAACTTGCTATGCCTGCACCCATGTTTGCACCTTCTTCATTTCACAACATGCCTACAATACATGTGAATGTTATGCCTGCACATAATTTGAATGCACAATTTGCTAATATGCCATTTGCACAAAATCCTTACTATGATGTATGCAGTATGCCACAAATGCCATTTAGCATGCCTTACTGGAATAACATGTTTGCACTGAATATGCCTTTCCATGTCAACCAACATGTGCATGATAATTCTGTAATGATGAATGGTTTTAAAGGATCTAATTAATTGAGTAAGGATGAATTTCAGATACCTAAGTCAAATGAGGACAAGCCTAAGGAACCTAAGGAAAAGGCTAACAAAACAGGACCCAAGGAAACTCGGGTACCAAAATTAACTTGTTTTGAATTTGTTGTGTGCAGGGAAATAGAAAGAATCTTTGGTATTTGGATAGTGGGTGCTCAAGGCACATGACTGGAGATTCTACCTTGCTCACTGAGTTCAAGGAGAGAGCTGACCCAAGTATTACTTTTGGAGATGATAGCAAGGGTTATACTGTGGGATATGGCTTGATTTCAAAGGACAATGTCATCATTGAGGAAGTTGCCCTAGTGGATGGACTCAAGCATAATTTGTTGAGTATCAGCCAACTCTGTGACAAGAGCAACTCAGTAACTTTCAATTTTGAAGCCTGTGTTATGACCAACAAGAAAAACAACAAAGTGGTTCTCACTGGAGTGAGAAAAGGAAATGTGTATCTAGCTGACTTCAACTCATCAAATGCAAAATCTATCACTTGTCTTTTCAGCAAGGCAAGTGAATATGAAAGTTGGCTATGGCACAAGAAGCTGTCATATCTTAACTTCAAGACTATGAATGAATTAGTCAAGAAAGATTTGGTAAGTGGCATTCCTCAAGTGGAATTCTTAAAGGATGGATTGTGTGATGCATGTCAAAAAGGAAAATAGATCAAGGTATCATTCAAAAAGAAGCTTGATTTAACAATTGAGGAATCTTTACAACTATTGAACATGGATTTATTTGGACCAGTCAATGTATTGTCCATCTAAAAAAAAGAGTTCCTAGTAATTGTGGATGATTTCTCAAAGTTCTATTTGACATATTTTCTCAAATCCAAAGATGAAGCTAGTGAAATAATCATCAATGACATAAGGCAAGTCAACAATCATCCTGATTTCAAATTTAGAAGAATCAGGAGTGATAATGGAACTTAGTTCAAGAATTCTGTGATGAGATTATTTTGTGAAGAGAATGGGATCATGCATGAGTTTTCAGCAGCAAGAACCCCACAACATAATGGAGTGGTGGAAAGGAAGAACATGTCTCTTATTGAAGCTGCAAGAACAATGCTAGAAGAATCAAAGTTACCAACATATTTTTGGGCAGAAGCTGTAAACACTGCATGCTACACTCAGAATATTTCTTTGGTAAATCAAGAAAAATGCATGACACCCTACCAATTGTTCAAGAATAGGAAGCCAACATTAAACTTTCTTCATGTCTTTAGTTGCAAATGCTATATCTTGAGGAATCAAACTGATCAGAATGGAAAGTTTGATGTCAAAGCAGATGAAGGCATTTTTGTTGGATATACAGTTGGAAAAGCATATAGAGTCTATAATCTTAGAACCAACATTGTTATGGAATTTGTACATGTTGTGTTTGATGATAAAAAGATTGAAGGACTACAAGATGGATTTTTTCATGAAAGCCTCAAATTTGACCATGTTGAGATGATTTATGATGATAGTGATGATGAAGGTGATCAAGAAACATCTAAGGATAATGCAGAAATATCTACAACAAATGAAGCACATAATTCAACATCCATCGAAAGACCAAGTGCATCACCTGTTGAAAGACAATATGTAATATCCGGGATATATCGTGTAATTATTTTTGCTATTATATAATTATTATGTGTGTTCAGTATCTATTCTGTGAGTTAATTGTTAAAGTGTTATCTGTACTTGGTTATTCAAAAATAATATTAATTGAGTATTTTAATTTTTATATGTCCAAAATAAAATATAGATAATTGTCATATCTTCCTAATTATTTTTATGTTGGTTTATGGATTTATAAGAATCATCTGAAATTTCTAAAATCTTTTTCCGGGTAATTAAAATCTATTTTATAAAAACGAGAACCAACCGACGTCAACCGTTGTTACGTTTTTGGAACCCGAAACTCTTTCGAGAACTCCTTCCTAACCTAATTGTAATATTACGAGCATTTTCCATATTTCGACTTTTTCGATCCTGCGTACGGTTTGTCCTGCGCGGGTCCCGGCGCAACATTTTCGATACAATATTCGTTTCGGTAAATCAATAAAACCCGTATTTTCGATAAACGGGAGCTTTTTATTAAACTATCACAATTATCACTTCGTAATACGTGTAACTAGGCGCTGAGACCAAGACCGCAGTACAAATTGTACTAATTTGGATAATTATCCCGAAAACCGATACCGTTTGGATCAGTTTTTACAAATAAACGTACCGTTTTATATCCGGAATGATCCAACGGGATACTAATTTTTCGTAATTATAAATAGCCTTTTACCGTATTTTATTTCGTATCAAAATCAATTGCAGACAGATAATTATATAATTTTCAGAGAAAAACCCTAATTTCCTAAAACTGTTCTAAGAATCAAACAAGCATTTGGAGGTGTTATTGAATTCGGTTTGGAAAGCTCGAGTAACCAATCTGAAGGTCTTGAAGAGCTCTACCAGATTCTGTAATCCATACACCTGCAGAAATCAAGGTTATTTTTCTAAAAAATTATTTATTTTCGAATTTATTTTATTAAAAATATGAATTTTTGTTTGGATGATTGTTCGTATGATTTGATGATTGCATGTTGTAGAGCTTGTTTTCCTGATGATTTTCATATGTCATACGTCTGATTTGGAGTTCAATAACATGTTCAAATTTGAGTTTGATTTTCGAATTTTAAAATTAGGTTTTATAACCCGTATGAATGTTCTTAATTGAAATTTGGGGGTTTCTTATTCTGTGATAGATTGATGTTGTGTTATAGTGGGTTGTGTTCTCTGTGAAATTTGCAATCTAGTCGTATAAGTTTCATGAACCAACGAGGTCTGTAGAGAAGGGAGTTGTGTTTTGAAGTTTTCCGATGTTCGCCGGAAACTGGAAAATTTCACGGCCAAATTCCGGCCAACTCAGGGATTGTTAGGATGAATTGATTGCATGGTTGTGTTCCTGGTGTTGTGTAGATGTGATCTGGAGGTGATGGTGGTCTGAGCATCCCTGGAACGTGTTCTACGGCCATCCCCGACTGTTTTCCGGCGACCCCCTGGAAAATTACAGTTTAGTACCTATAGTTTTGAAAACGATGTAGTTTGGTCCCTGTAGTTTCCACACTTTGCAAAAATTGGATTTCTGTTTTAAAAATGTTTAAAAATCATATTTCCTATTTATTTTTATTACAAAAATTCGTTTCTAATTTCTGAAAATTCTAAAAATTATTATTTTAATTCTGAAAATTATTTTTAATTCACAAATAAATCTAAATTAATTAGTTAATTAATTTCAGTTAATTTCTAATTGATTAATTGGTCAATTAATTTGAAAATTAATTGATTAATTGATTTAATTAATTATTAATTGATTTTAATTAATTATTTAATTAGATTTAATTATTTAAAAATGATTTAAAAATTTTGAAAAATAGTTTCGAGCTTTAAAATATTATTCTAAATTATTTCCAAAGCTCGATAATTATTCTAAAATTATTTCGGAGCCAGAATTGGCCAACCGAACCCTGTTTATTAACCCGAAATTGATCAATCAACCCGTTTTAATTCCGAAAAATGTTTTAAAAATCATTTTAAATACCAGAAAGCCTATTTATGACCCGAGACTTCTTTATAAATAATATATCATTGATTACGTGATGTATTATGTGCTATATGTGACTTGTTAATTGACTATCGGTCTATATATTCTGTGTTTACTTGATTATTGCATAACTTTCAATCCGTTAATCGGATTTGGGTAAAACGAAGGGTAGATAGAAGTATGTGTTGAATAGAATTCCATGAGTAAATTATTGATAGATGCTTATGATATGTGAGCAGAAGAGGCAAGACGTAGGAAAGGGAAACAGATAGTTGAGGAGTAAGATGCTTGTGATTGAAAGCGAGTGCAGTGTAGTAAGCTAATATCAGGCAAGTGTTCTGAACTTTCTCGAGATATTTAGTATTTGATAGTCAGATTGATATTGCAAGTGCTTTGAAGCACTGAAACCTAAACTCTGATTCCAGTTATTGTTCTTGAGCCATAAACCTTATTCTTTCTAGACCATTGATTGTTGTATACCTAAACACGAACCTCAAGTATACGATACTACTCCACGAATACATGCAAACAAAATCCCAAACACTGAACTAAATTACTTGTACATTCAATCATTGTATCCTATGCATTGAAAGCCCAAATTTTTGAAACCCTGAAATGTTGATTCCTTTGTTATCCAATTCTTTCATTACCCAACATCCAAGCTTTTAAATTGCCTTATTGATCCTTAAAAGGATTGAAACCCTTTCATTGTTAAACATTTATTATTGTTAATGATTCCGGTTATTGTTTATTATTGCATATTTTGTTATTATGTTAGAATTGGATTGTTTTTATAAAATTGTGGACCAGATTCGTGGTCAGACCATATAATGGTCAAGTTAGGCCAATGTGTGCCTTGGATCCAGTAGTTAGAGCAATGCTGTGTGCCTTGCTCGGGGTTAGTGCGTGACTGATCAGCAGCCTAACCTTGGTTTTTAAATTAAAAGTATAATATCCAATTCTAAATCATAATCCATTGTTCACTTGATATCATAATCATATTCACCTGATGATCATTATTCTCAGTTTTGTCATTGTGACTTGTTGAGCTAGTTAGCTCATTTGTGCGATGTTGTTTATATTCTTTCCAGTTAAAAAGGAACCAGTTGGTAGCGAGGATCCCCAGTCCAGTGCGAGAGCTAGGGGTTCAGGTTGAGAAAGCTGAGCTAGTAGGCTTCTTTTGGGATAATTTAAGTTTGTAAAAGTTTATAATAATGTTTAATACTCAGTTTGAGTTTGAAATAGTTGGGATTTGAACGGTTTGTAATATATTAGTGTGTTTGGCTTGTGTGCATACTTTAACCTGTTGCGGTCCGTGGTGGTTGGTAAGTAGGGTCACTGCATATATTATTATTATCTTTATTATTGTTATAAGCAGGTTATAATTAAGGTGTGTGTGTGGACCCCAAACTTCTGACCCGGGTTTGGAGGGCGCCACAGGTTTGGTATCAGAGCTACAGGTTATAAGTCACTGACACAAGCCTAGGTTGACGGAAATGGGTAGAGGGATAGGATTAGAAGTAAGGGATAGGATGATAGAACGTCGAGAGGTTGAGTGTTATGGTATAACCGGTATTAGTATAGTTTGCGTCGTGGTATGAGATTCTTATATTACGATATGATTTCAGATAGTAGAGATGGCCGACTCTTTTATTCCCGTATCAGCTGATCACTCAGAGCCTTCAGTTGGAGCACCAGCATCGGATCCACGTCCTGTTATTCCACCAGCATTGGCTATTCTACCTCCACCGGTGTTGCAGCTCGTACCATTGCAGGCCATTCCACCTCCAGGCATGAGGCCACCTGTCAGAGGACCCCCACCAGCTGATTCAGATTCCACTGGGCATTCAGTAGCGAGTGCCCCATTCCAGTCTACATTGCCCCCAGTTCCTTATTACCGGTATGAGGCTCTTCTATTGGAGCGTGATTCCTTGTTGGCTCAGATTAGAGAGTTACAGCATATCATCAGGACTACAGATGTTGATCGTGGTGTGAGGGAGCTTCGAGAGGAGATTCATGTGACACGGAGGGTTCTTGAGGCTAGGCTACATGGAGCTACACTACCTGGCAGAGGCCCTGATGCACTGCTGGGCTGGGCTACTGAGGTGATGGAGGACTTTGAGAGGCTGGCAGGACCAGAGTTTCCTTGGAGCTGAGTTAGAGATTCTGAGATGGAGATGCTGAGCAGTGTTGCTATGACTATGTAGTATGTACAGTAGTGTGTATCAGTAGACTTTTGAGTTGTATTTATAGACTAGCGATGCTGACTAGTAAGTAGGTGATTGTACCCTTTTTGCTTTTACTTTCGAAGCGTATTTACGCTTGTACTACCTAAAACTTTTGATCTATATATCAGTACCTTTTTCCTTTCCAACACTGTCATTTACTTTATTGCACCTGTTTTACTTTACCTTATTTATTGTACCAGTATACCCTGTGATACCATGTACCCTGTTTTCCATAACTGTTTATATTCTGTAAAGAAGCATGCAATTTATTTAGTTATAACTGTTTTCAAAAAGAGATATTCCTATTTTACAAAACTTTTCTTTTATACAAAGATTTGATTCAAAAGCTAAATAAATTGATTGATTCTTTACAGAAAATGCCTCCCAGAAGAAATACCCGCACCAACCCCCAGAATGAAGAAACCAACAACAACAATAATAACAACCAAGATGACACAAACCAGAATGTGAACCCAGGACCCATGGACCCAGCAATAGCCCAGATTCTTCAAATCTTGGCCCAACAAACAGTTCACCTGGCACAACAACAGCAGAGACAGACCAATCCCCAGGTAACTTTCAAAACTTTTCAGGCAGTAAACCCACCAGAATTCAAGGGTTCCTTAGAGCCAATTGAAGCAAATGTGTGGTTAAAGGAAATAGAGAAGGCATTTGCCTTGGTAAAAGTGAAAGAGGAGCAGAAGGTTGAATTTTCAAGTTACTATCTGAAGAATGAGGCCACCTATTGGTGGGAGATGGTAAAGACATTGGAAAGCATAGATGTTATTACTTGGGAAAGGTTTAAGGAATTGTTTTTAGAAAAGTATTTTCCTCAGTTTGTTCAGGATCAAATGGAGCTGAAGTTTTTAGAATTAAAGCAAGGGAACATGTCGGTAACAGATTATGAGGGGAAGTTTGAGGAATTGTCAAGGTATGTGCCGTCGTATGTTGATACTGATAGAAAGAAAGCTAAGAGATTCCAGCAAGGCTTGAAGCCATGGATCAGAGGGAAGATAGCTATTTTTGAATTGGATACCTATGCCGGGGTTGTACAGAAGGCTATGATCGCAGAGACAGAGAGTGAGATGTTCCAGAAAGATAAAGAAAGTAAGAAAAGGAAAGTTGAGGGAAGTGAGGGTCAGTCACAAATAGGGAAGTTTCCAAATTTTAAGAAGGGCAAGTTTCAGCCAGGGAGAAATTTTAATTTCAGGAGACAAAATGCAGGAGACGGAGGCCAGGGTAATCGTCCAGCTAATGTGAATCAGCCGAATCAGTTGAGATTAACTTTTCCAGATTGTCAAGTATGTGGAAAGAAGCATGGAGGAGTTTGTAACATGTTGAATGTGGTATGTTTTAAATACAACCAGAAAGGGCACTACTCGAGGGAGTGCCGAAATCAGCCAGCAAGAGAGCCAACAAATAAGGATCAACCTATCCGAAATCCAGCAGTGAAGGTTCCAGCCATTGGATTTACATGCTTCAAATGTGGAAAGCCAGGACATATGGCCAGGGATTACAAGACACCAGCCCCAGTCAGTAATGCATTAAGGATTATGGGATCTACCCCAACAGTGAATGAAACTCCGAGGGCTAGAGTTTTTGACATGTCGGTGAAGGATGCGATCCAGGATACGGATGTCGTGGAAGGTACGCATAATGTAAATTCTTTATGTGCCAAAGTGTTAATAGATTCGGGAGCAACTCGATCATTTGTTTCACAAGATTTTGTTAGTAAGTTAAATTGTCCAGTTGGGTATTTAAATGAAATAATGACTGTGGAATTAGCAAACCAAGAACGTGTAACTATTAACCAAGTTTGTGGGAATTGTGAGATTGAGATTTCTGGTAGTAAGTTTTGTGTAGATTTGATACCGTTTAAGTTAGGAGAATTTGACGTTATATTAGGGATGGATTGGTTATCTAAGCATGATGCTCAGATAGATTGTCGAAATAAGAAAGTAATGGTAAAAACGCCAGACGAAAGAATAGTAACGTTTAAGGGACAGAAGCAAGTAAAGAAGTTCTTAACGATGATTCAAGCCAAGAAGTTACTACGACAAGAATGTGAGCATTTCGTAGTATATGTGATCGACAGAAGTCAGGAGCCAGCAAAACTTGAAGATATTCCAGTTGTGAAGGAATTTCTAGACGTGTTTCCCGATGAATTACCAGGACTTCCTCCAGATAGAGAAATTGAATTTGCAATCGATTTAGCACCTAGAACCGAACCAGTATCCAAGGCCCCGTATAGAATGGCGCCCGTTGAGATGAAAGAGTTAGCAAAGCAATTACAAGAGCTGTTAGAGAAAGGAGTAATCAGACCTAGCGTATTCCCGTGGGGTGTACCGGTATTATTTGTCAAGAAGAAGGATGGAAGCATGAGACTGTGCATTGACTATAGGGAGCTTAACAAGTTGACAATCAAGAATAAGTATCTGTTACCCAGAATTGATGATTTGTTTGACCAATTGAAGGGAGCCAAGTATTTCTCCAAAATCGATTTAAGATCGGGATATCATCAACTGAAGATCAAACCAGAAGATATACCAAAGACAACTTTCAGAACAAGGTATGGGCATTATGAATTTCTAGTAATGTCTTTTGGATTGACCAACGCCCCAGCAGCATTTATGGACCTGATGAACAGAATTTTCAAGGAATATTTGGACAAGTTCGTTATAGTATTTATAGACGATATTTTGATCTATTCAAAGACGGAGGAGGATCATGCGGAACATTTAAGGACAGCTTTGGAGATTTTAAGGAAAAAGAAGTTATATGCTAAATTGTCGAAGTGTGAGTTTTGGCTACAGGAAGTTCAGTTCTTAGGACATATAGTCAGTAATGAAGGGATCAAAGTGGACCCGGCAAAGATCGAGGCAATTACGAATTGGGAAAGACCGAGAACACCCACTGAGGTAAGAAGTTTCTTGGGATTGGCAGGATATTATCGACGATTCGTTCAGAATTTCTCAAGAATTGCAACACCATTGACAAAGCTTACACGAAAGAATGAAAAGTTTATATGGAATGACATGTGCGAAGAAAATTTTCAGGAATTGAAGCGGAGATTAATCACGGCACCTATTTTGTTACTTCCAGATGATCAAGGGAATTTCGTAATTTATAGCGATGCTTCTTACAAAGGATTAGGATGTGTTCTTATGCAGCACGACAAGGTGATTGCATATGCGTCAAGGCAATTGAAACCACACGAACAGAAGTACCCTACTCATGATTTGGAGTTAGCGGCTATAATTTTCGCTTTGAAGATTTGGAGACATTATTTGTATGGAGAAAAGTGTGAGATTTTCACGGATCACAAAAGTTTGAAATATATATTTACCCAGAAGGAACTTAATATGAGACAAAGGAGATGTTTAGAATTGATCAAGGATTATGATTGCTCGATTAATTATCATCCCGGTAAGGCGAACGTTGTAGCAGATGCGCTAAGTCGGAAGGAAAGGTTAAATGTGTTATCCGTACCTGAAGAGATATATAAAGAATTTCAAAAATTGGAATTGGAAATTAGAATTTACAAGCCTGAGGAAGCAAAAGTGTACAGTATGATTTTCCAACTGGAGTTATTGGAGAAAATAAAGAAATGCCAGAAAGAGGTAATGGATCAAGATATAAATAGTTTGGTAGGTGAGGAATTATGCACGCAACAAGATGATCAAGGTATTCTTAGGTTTTCTTCAGGAATTTGGATTCCACCAGTGACGGAGCTGAAAAATGAAATTTTACAAGAGGCACATAGTTCAAGATATTCCATCCATCCAGGGAGTACCAAAATGTACAAAGATTTAAAGAAGAATTATTGGTGGCCAGATATGAAGAGGGAAATTGCGGAATGGGTTAGTAAATGCTATACATGTCAGAGAGTTAAAGCAGAGCATCAGAGATCAAGCGGATTGCTACAGCCATTGGAGATTCCAGAGTGGAAGTGGGAACATATTACCATGGATTTCATAGTTGGATTACCAAGGACAAGGGCTAATCATGATGCCATTTGGGTTATAGTAGATAGACTTACCAAGTCAGCTCATTTTCTGCCTATAAATGAAAGATTTTCGCTCGACAAGTTAGTTCATATGTACTTGAAAGAGATCGTAGTTCGTCATGGAGTTCCAGTGTCTATCGTATCTGATAGAGATCCAAGGTTTAATTCAAGATTCTGGAAGAGTTTTCAAGAATGTTTGGGAACAAGATTGAATATGAGTACGGCCTATCACCCCCAAACGGATGGCCAAAGTGAAAGAACGATCCAGACAATCGAGGACATGCTACGTGTTTGTGCTATTGATTTCAAAGGAAGTTGGGACGAGCATTTACCCCTGGTAGAGTTTGCTTATAATAACAGTTATCACGCCAGCATTGGGATGCCACCTTATGAAGCCCTTTATGGACGCAAATGTAGATCTCCAGTATATTGGGACGAAGTAGGAGAACGCAAAATACTCGGACCCGAATTGGTACAGCAGACAAAGGAAGTTGTTGAAATTATCCAGAAAAGATTAATAGCCGCACAAGATCGTCAAAGGAAATATGTAGACCAGTCAAGAAAAGACATGGAATTTGAAGAAGGAAGCTTGGTATTATTGAAAGTATCACCGTGGAAAGGACTAACGAGGTTTGGGAAGAAAGGGAAGCTAAACCCAAGATATGTCGGACCTTTTGAAATCCTAAAGCGTATTGGCAAAGTAGCTTACGAATTGGCGTTACCTCCGCACATGGAGCACATTCACAATGTTTTTCATATATCAATGCTTAAGAAATATAATCCAGACTCCAGGCATGTAATAGAATATGAGCCAATAGAGCTTCAAGCAGATTTGTCATATATAGAGAGCCCGGTAGAAGTTCTAGAAGAGAGAGAGAAAGTATTGAGAAATAAAGTGGTAAAGTTAGTAAGAGTATTATGGAGAAACCCAAAGGTTGAAGAGTCAACCTGGGAGTTAGAAAGTGATATGAGAGAAAAGTACCATCATTTGTTTTCTTAGGAGATTCTGAGGACAGTATCCTTTTAAGGGGGGAAGGATGTAATATCCGGGATATATCGTGTAATTATTTTTGCTATTATATAATTATTATGTGTGTTCAGTATCTATTCTGTGAGTTAATTGTTAAAGTGTTATTTGTACTTGGTTATTCAAAAATAATATTAATTGAGTATTTTAATTTTTATATGTCCAAAATAAAATATAGATAATTGTCATATCTTCCTAATTATTTTTATGTTGGTTTATGGATTTATAAGAATCATCTGAAATTTCTAAAATCTTTTTCCGGGTAATTAAAATCTATTTTATAAAAAAGGGAACCAACCGACGTCAACCGTTGTTACGTTTTTGGAACCCGAAACTCTTTCGATAACTCCTTCCTAACCTAATTGTAATATTCCGAGCATTTTCCATGTTTCGACTTTTTCGATCCGGCGTATGGTTTGTCATGCGCGGGTCCCGGCGTAACATTTTCGATACAATATTCATTTCGGTAAATCAATAAAACCTGTATTTTTGATAAACGGGAGCTTTTTATTAAACTATCACAATTATCACTTCGTAATACGTGTAACCAGGCGCTGAGACCAAGACCGCAGTACAAATTGTACTTATTTGGATAATTATCCCGAAAACCGATATCGTTTGGATCAGTTTTTACAAATAAACGTACCGTTTTATATCCGGAATGATCCAACGGGATACTAATTTTCCGTAATTATAAATAGCCTTTTACCGTATTTTATTTCGTATCAAAATCAATTGCAGACAGATAATTATATAATTTTCAGAGAAAAACCCTAATTTCCTAAAACTGTTCTAAGAATCAAACAAGCATTTGGAGGTGTTATTGAATTCGGTTTGGAAAGCTCGAGTAACCAATATGAAGGTCTTGAAGACCTCTACCAGATTCTGTAATCCATACACCTGCAGAAATCAAGGTTATTTTTCTAAAAATTTATTTATTTTCGAATTTATTTTATTAAAAATATGAATTTTTGTTCGGATGATTGTTTGTATGATTTGATGATTGCATGTTGTAGAGCTTGTTTTCCAGATGATTTTCATATGTCATACATCTGATTTGGAGTTCAATAACATGTTCAAATTTGAGTTTGATTTTCGAATTTTAAAATTAGGGTTTATAACCCGTATGAATGTTCTTAATTGAAATTTGGGGGTTTCTTATTCTGTGATAGATTGATGTTGTGTTATAGTGGGTTGTGTTCTCTGTGAAATTTGCAATCTAGTCGTATAAGTTTCATGAACCAACGAGGTCTGTAGAGAAGGGAGTTGTGTTTTGAAGTTTTCCGATGTTCGCCGGAAACTGGAAAATTTCACGGCCAAATTCCGGCCAACTCAGGGATTGTTAGGATGAATTGATTGCATGGTTGTGTTCCTGGTGTTGTGTAGATGTGATCTGGAGGTGATGGTGGCCTGAGCATCCCTGGAACGTGTTCTCCGGCCATCCCCGACTGTTTTCCGGCGCCCCCTGGAAAATTACAGTTTAGTACCTATAGTTTTGAAAACGATGCAGTTTGGTCCCTGTAGTTTCCAGACTTTGCAAAAATTGGATTTCTGTTTTAAAAATGTTTAAAAATCATATTTCCTATTTATTTTTATGATATGTGAGCAGAAGAGGCAAGACGTAGGAAAGGGAAACAGATAGTTGAGGAGTAAGACGCTTGTGATTGAAAGCGAGTGCAGTGTAGTAAGCTAATATCAGGCAAGTGTTCTGAACTTTGTCTAGATATTGTAGTATTTATTGCAAGTACTTTGAAGCACTGAAACCTAAACTCTGATTCCAGTTATTGTTCTTGAGCCATAAACCTTATTCTTTCTAGACCATTGATTGTTGTATACCCTAAACACGAACCTCAAGTATACGGTACTACTCCACGAATACATGCAAACAAAATCCCAAACACTGAACTAAATTACTTGTACATTCAATCATTGTATCCTATGCATTGAAAGCCCAAATCTTTGAAACCCTGAAATGTTGATTCCTTTGTTATCCAATTCTTTCATTACCCAGCATCCAAGCTTTTAAATTGCCTTATTGATCCTTACAAGGACTGAAACCCTTTCATTGTTAAACATTTATTGTTGTTAATGATTTCAGTTATTGTTTATTATTGCATATTCTGTTATTATGTTAGAATTGAATTGTTTTTATAAAATTGTGGACCAGATTCGTGGTCAGACCATATAATGGTCAAGTTAGGCCAATGTGTGCCTTGGATCCAGTAGTTAGAGCAATGTTGTGTGCCTTGCTCGGGGTTAGTGCGTGACTAATCAGCAGCCTAACCTTGGTTTTTAAATTAAAAGTATAATATCCAATTCTAAATCATAATCCATTGTTCACTTGATATCATAATCATATTCACCTGATGATCATTATTCTCAGTTTTGTCATTGTGACTTGCTGAGCTAGTTAGCTCATTTGTGCGATGTTGTTTATATTCTTTCCAGTTAAAAAGGAACCAGTTGGTAGCGAGGATCCCCAGTCCAGTGTGAGAGCTAGGGGTTCAGGTTGAGAAAGCTGAGCTAGTAGGCTTCTTTTGGGATAATTTAAGTTTGTAAAAGTTTGTAATAATGTTTAATACTCAGTTTGAGTTTGAAATAGTTGGTATTTGAACGGTTTGTAATATATTAGTGTGTTTGGCTTGTGTGCATACTTTAACCTGTTGCGGTCCGTGGTGGTTGGTAAGTAGGGTCACTGCATATATTATTATTATCTTTATTATTATTATAAGCAGGTTATAATTAAGGTGTGTGTGTGTGGACCCCAAACTTCTGACCCGGCTTTGGAGGGCGCCACACAATATGCGTCATCCGTCGAAAGGCAAAGATCAACATCCGTTGAGCCATCAATAGGAGTTGAAAGATAATACAGATCACAATCAGAAAGAACCCCAACTTCTAATCAAAGATCTACAAATTCAGGGGGAGTTTCTTCTAATCAAAACTCAGTCACTCATCAAGACAACTATGAAGCCTCTTCATCTAGAGCTAATCTACCACAATAGAGAAAATGGACTAGAGATCACACATTTGAATTGATTATTGGTGATGCATCTTCAAGAGTGCAAACAAGGAAATCAACTCAAGAAGAATGTCTATACAATATCTTTCTATCACAGGAATAGCCTAAAAAGGTAAAAGAAGCTCTGTTGGATCCTGATTGGGTTTTAGCTATGCAGGAGGAGCTAAACCAATTTGAAAGGAATAAAGTATGGAAGCTGGTACCCAAGCTTAAAGGAATGAATCTTATTGACACCAAGTGGGTATTTAGAAACAAGATGAATGAAAATGGTATAATAGTTAGGATCAAAGCTAGATTGGTTGCTAAGGGCTACTGTCAACAAGAAGGAATATATTTTGATGAGACATTGCTCCTGTTGCAAGACTTGAAGCCATCAGAATTTTTCTGGCCTATGCAGCCCATTCCAATTTCAAAGTCTATCAAGTGGATGTTAAAAGTGCCTTTCTGAATGGAGAATTGGAGGTGGAAGTTTATGTCAGTCAGCCTCCTGGTTTTGAAGATCCTAATTTTATAGAATATGTCTACTATCTTTTGAAATCACTTTATGGGCTGAAGCAAGCACTTAGAGCCTAGTATGACACTTTGTCAAAGTTTCTCTTAGAAAATTATTTCACAAGAGGTACTGTTGATAAAACTTTATTCTATAGAAATCTTAATGGCTCTAGTATACTTGTTAAAATTTATGTAGATGATATGATATTTTGCTCTACAAATAAAAAAGTTTGCAAAAAGTTTGCCAAATTAATGCAAAGTAAATAAGAAATGAGCATGATGGGATAACTAACTTATTTTCTTGGTTTATAAGTTAAGCAAGTTAGTGATGGAATATTCATTATTCAAACCAAACATATTTATGATCTCTTAAAGAAGTTTGACAACATGGATTGCACATCTGCAAAAACTCTCATGGCCACTGCAACTAAATTGAGGTAAACACTACTGAAAAGTTTATGGATATCTCAAGCTATAGAGGCATGGTTGGCTCACTTTTATATATAACAGCCCGTAGGTCAGATATAATGTTTTCTACTTATCTTTGTGCTAGATTTCAGGCTGATCCTAGAGAATCTCATATAGTAGCTATTAAGAGAATTTTCAAATATCTCAAAGGAACGCCAAAACTTGGCATTGGTATCCTAGAGATTATGGTTTTAATATAACTGGTTACTCAGATGCAAATTATACAGGTTGTAAAATTGATAGAAAAGTACTACAGGAACCTATCAATTTGTAGGAAATAAGCAAGTATTCTGGTTCTAGTAAAAAGCAAAATTCAGTCTCTACTTCTACAGTTGAGGCTGAGTATATTGCTGCTGGCAGCTGTTGTGCACAAAATTTATAGATAAAAAATCAATTGATGGACTATGGTCTACAGGTGAATAGGATTCTTATTTTCCTGTGATAACACAAGTGTCATTACAATTACTGAAATCCAGTACAGCATTCAAGGACCAAGCACATTGACATCAAGTAATACTTCATTAGAGAACATGTCATGAATGGTACTGTGGAAATTCATTTTATTCCAAGTGAGAAGCAACTTGCAGACATCTTTACCAAGCCATTTGATGAATCCACCTTTACTAGGTTGGTAAGTGAGTTCGGTATGCTTAATTATTCTTAATTTGCCTTGATGTCTAAATAAATTGAAATGTAGCCAAAATAAAATTTGATGTTTCTTGTCAAAGATGAAATTTTGTCTAAGTCAGAATTTACATCTCGACAGATGTTCATTATACGTTGAAAATGAACATCCGTTGAATCTTAACATCCGTTGAAATATCGAATATTATTCTGGGTACTTTTAATCCTTACACGTCGAATTGCTTTCAATCTTAGCCGTTAAATCTAGATATTATCCGTCGAATTTACCTACAGCCTGTAAGTATACTTCGATGGATAATCATTATAATTTTGACAGTTTTCTTTATTTTTAAACGGCTATTTTGGGCTATTTTGATTGGTTACTTTATTTTTGCTTTTACCTTTTTAACCGTTTAGTTTTGAGAAAGTATAAAAACCAATTTCATTTTGATTCTTACTTCTATCTTTCTCAAACTATCTCTAATCTCTATTCTTCTCCAAAGCAAAAATCCCTTTTTCTGCAACCACTTTCAATCACAGTAATGGCACCCGTGGTCAAAATCATGTCTAAAACTGGGTATGTCTATGAAAAGAACAACTTCATTGTCTGGTGAACAAGCAAATTCCTGCATCTGAAGACTATCACAAAATGATGGAATTCATTCAAAGCTGCAAACTGAGTTATCCTATGCTTGAGTCTCCAATCATCTACTGTGAAGTTGTTGAGGAGATTTGGACTACGGCTGTGTTCAACTCCAAGGATAAGACCATTACCTTCTCTCTCAAAGGTAAGGAACACTGCATAAACTGTGATGCTCTTGAAAAATACTTTAAATTACCTGAAAATAACACTCTTTCTCCACACACAGATACTGATGTGAGTAACATACTTATTTCTATGGGTTATGCTCTTACTGCCACCAAGTTAGGTGAAGTTAGGAGACTAGGCTTTAGAAAAGAATGGAGCTTCCTATGTGATTCCTTTATTAAAGTGTTTTCTGGTAAAGTTAGCAATTTAGATGTTGTAACTTATTCACTTATTAACATGCTTTATATGCTTCTTAGTGATAAGTATTTTAATTTTAGCACCTCTGTGATGTATGAATTAGATGGTAAATTAGGAGATTTTAAAAGAGGTATAAGAACATCTATTATGCTAGATTCTTTATGGTGATAGCTAACTTTATTTCTGAGGATCTCTCAGTTGTGAACCCAACAAACAAGTTGGATTGTTGGGTCCAAAAGAGAAGAGTTATTGTTGATCGTAATAGGGCTAACCACCATAAGGAGGTTCCCCTAATCTACATGCCAATTATGGAGCAACCTCAGGTAAGTGAGGTAAACACTTTTGTCCCTGCTACTTTTCCACCACCAGTTTCTTTGCAAATAACTGTGGCTATGGTATATGTGATAATGACCAAATAGATGCCTACCCAAGCCATAAAACCAAAAATTTCCAAATCCAAGTCAAAGAGAACTGACTCTAGTCTCTTTCAAAAGAAACTAGTTTTAAAATCCACTAAAAACCAAGAGGGGAGTGTGAAGGGAAGTAAGCATGGTGAGGGACAGGGTGAAAATAAAAAAAAACCCTAAAAATAAGGAGAGAGAGGTGTGTGTAACCCAGCCTAGCCTAGCTGCAGTTTCCCAACAAACTGTAGTGCTTAATAAGGAATCTTGCTCATTACTAGTTGCGTCCTCCCAAAAGGATGTAATTATTGAACAAATCTCTCAGCCAAGAGCACCAGCCAAAAGGGTTTGGGACACAGACTCACCCCAAACTTATACAAGAAAGAAGGAATCTAAGACACTTGGGGATATACAAGGTGCAAACACTGTGCCAACTACAGTCAAAGACTCAATTATAGCACCTTCTCAAAGTCAGTTTGATGTGGCTCCTATAAATATGGAGTCACAGCCAAAATCTCTTACGATAGAAGCACCACACACACAAAACTCACCCCACAAATACTTTGGATGTGGACATGATTCACACATCGATTCCTGATTCTCCATCTTTAACTCTCATGGAGAAGCCAAAATCTCAAGCAAGTGAGCATCATCTTAGATGATTTGTTGGCTCACTTGCCATTTCTTTCCGATTCTACTAAGAAATCTGTGCAAAATCTCAAATCATTTAACACAGATTCTATCTCAACGAATATTCTTCATCTGTTGACTAGTAATTGTATCTCGACGGATGTGCTTAACAACAGTCATCCATTGAAACTCTCAACTACTACCTCGACGGATGTTTCTCATCCGTTGACTATCACTGCACCACTTGAAATCTTAACCATTGTTATAAGTGCAGATGATATAGTAGTTGTACAATCACTCCTAGGATTGAGGGAAGGGAGTGAACAGAGTGAGAGGCAGAGTTGCTCTCAGGCAAAAGAAGAGGAAATGAGTGAACAAATGCAAGCTATTTCTTCCAGCTTGGCAAAAGTGAGTGAGAGGAGTCCCACCTTAGTAGGTGAAGGTGAGGGTGTGAGGGTGGGAAGCCAAGGGGAGCCCTTGATGCCAGAAAAGAAAGAAAATAAGAGAAAGGAAAGTACTGAAAAATGGGAAGATCCCATTGTTAGTGAGTTAAGGGATGCCAATGAGGATGAAAAGAAATAACTATTTCAGCAAGAATATCAAGTTAACTTAGATTATGTTTCTTATGAAGCTGAGGTATTTACTCACCCCGTTCCAGCTTATCAAACTTTGGCTGAACAGGACAATGAGGCTGCTGAGAGAATTCTCAACTTGGTGCACAAAACAGCTTCAATGCAAAGGGCCAAGGATGCAATCACTATCATGCCCTCCACAGCTGGTGATAATTTTGACTATCCAACTGGTGGTTCTGAAGATAATTTTGGGGATGATGAAGGAGATTTCATGGACATATGGGGGAAGCAGGTCCTTGCTCAAGCACAAACACTCCATCATGGATGTTTAGCAAAGAGTGCAGTGAGCATCACTTCAAATCAACTCTATTTCATATAATTCACCAAACCCAGATAGCTCTTCAAGCTACTACAGATGCCAACACCAAGAGTCTTCTTCAAGCACACCTTGAGTCTTTTCACTTGCACAAAATCTAATTTCTCAAGCAAAATCAAGATGTGTCTGAGATCAAGACAGAAATTGGACAAGTCAAGAAGGACATCAATGACAGATTGGAATATCTTCTTCCTGAAACTACAATGAGAGATGTAAATAGGCAACTCATGAAAGATTCTGATCTCAGTATCAAGGTTGATTCCTTGGACACAAGGTTGAAAGTCCTAGAAACTTCTATCACCAAAATCCAACTTCGTCAAGCTTAACAGACACTGCTTCTTCAAAAATTGGTGGCTGCACAAACCTCAAACTCTACTCAACTTGATGCTAACAAAAAGGGGGAGAAAGATTCTATCATTCCAGTTAGTCAGGGGGAGTCAGCTAGTGAGGGGGAGAAAGTGCACAACATACAAGTCAGTAAAGTGATTGTTCCAGCTAGTGAGGGGGATCGTTGCATTCATTTAGTTGCATTCATGCATTTTTATTTCTTGTTCTTTGAGTCTGTTTATGCTTGAGGACTAACATCGATTCAAGTTTAGGGGTATGTTGAGTGGCATTTATGACACTATATAACGTTCCATTAATCTTTGAATTAGTGTATTTGTACTCAAGTTATTGGTGTTTTAATGTGTTTTCTAGTGTTTTTGCATAATAGGCATTAATCCGGGATTCAGGTGAATTAACATTGTTATGGTGCTAATATGGTGTTAGGATGGTGCTCAAGGAATAAAGCTCAGGAAACCAACTCATTGCAGAAAAAAAAGAAAGAAAGCATATATTTATCCAGGAGGCCAGCACGGCCGCGCCCAAACTTCAGAGACACGGCGCGCCCGCGCTAATCAAGTACGCGGCTGCGCCGGGTCGTGATGTTAAAATCCTGATTCTACTTGGCTTCTGATTGAAGGACTTCTACTTTGCATGGGTTGCTATATATACCTAAATAAAGGATATTTTTCATAAGAGAGACATAACGGAGCTTGAGGAGAAGATGACAAGAAGACCTATAACATAATTTAACTAAGGCGAAGAAGATCTAGTTTATTCTTGTGAATCTTTGTTCTAAGTTGTAATTTTGGATGTTCGTTTCTTGTTTTGTTGAACCTAATACTCTGGATTACGTACTTTGTTTATTATTTATTTATAAAGACTACGTTATTTATACCATGCTTTCATCGGAACCCACATTGATGATGAGTCTGATTATGGGCTAATCGTTATCGTGGGGTTCTAACGGATTTATTTATGGATTTCTTTAGTTGATTTGTTTCGATGCCTTAGTGTTTGGTGATTGTATGATAACCTAGTATTGGTTGCGCTTATTCATCTTATGAGCGTCGCGAACTTATAAGATAGCGTGTTAATTCTTAATGAAGCGTCAGTGAATTTAAAGATTTAGAACTTTCCATGCTAGCATAGGTTCATGTGTTATTTTTATGCATGATTTGTAGGTAATTTTAACCATCTTACTTGCCCTATGTAATAACGATAGATAACTTGTGCATTAAACCATTATGTTGTCAAATTCTATAGACATATAGGGTCTCAATATAATTGGTGTCTGTTCAGCTTCTATCTCTTTTGTGGATGTCTAGTAGTATGGTATTCGTGCAACGAAAGTTGGCGTTTATCAATTTCGTGTTATCTGATTAGTGTCATCACCATTACATGCTAAGGTTAAGAATGAAAAGGCTATTGAATGAAGTACTTAATGAAGTTAGAATCCCATGTTTCTGTCATATATTATTTAACTCTCTTTACTCTCTTTAGTTAATGGTCTCTAGTATAATTCTCAATACTTAATCTTAGCATAATCAAAACCCAAATTGTTATTCGTCTTAGTATTGAATAATAGCCATATCATTGTTGTATAAGTGCATAAATCACGAAGTTAATCTAAACCGGTCTCTGTGGGAATGAACTAAAAATAATTCTATATTACTTGCGATCGCGTATACTTGCTTGAATTATTAGCGCGTGCTTAGCGACTAACAAGTTTTTGGCGCCGCTGCCGGGGACACGGTGTTAACTTTTAGTTTATGTGTTTATCATCAGTGATCGTTAAAGTTCATTGACTCGGACATTGTTCCTTATCTACTCTTTTCCTTGTTGTGTTTCAGGTACTCTAGTGAGCGTGTATGCATACGCGTTCGCGGGCTCGTAAGAGAACTATTTATCAAGCCGAGGAAGAAACTGCAGTGATTTGAAGGGAAGTTTTTGAGGACAAAGAGAAAGTAGAAGAAGAAGAAGAAGAAAAAGTCGAAGAACCAGCTTTAGTAGTGATGGGAGATCAAGCAGAAAATTCTAAGGCTTTGATGGACTATTCTCAGCCTAAGATCAATGATATTCAGTCAAGTATCATCAGACCAGCCATCTCGGCTAACACTTTTAAGATCAAGTCAAGCACGATTCAGATGATACATAACTCAGTTCAGTTTGGGGGTTCTCCTACAGAAGACCCCAACACGCACATCAGGGATTTCATCAAGATCTACGACACTTTTAAGTTCAATGGGGTGAGTGAAGATGCTATTAAGCTTCGACTCTTCCCATTCTCTCTGAGGGATAAATCAAAATGCTGGTTACATTCTCTACCACCAGGGTCTATCACCAAATGGGAGGATCTTGCTCAAAAGTTTCTCACTAAATTCTTTCCTATGGCGAAGACTGCTGCAATCAGGAATGCTCTTACTCAGTTTGCTCAGCAAACTGGAGAATCTCTGTGTTAGGCTTGGGATCGATATAAGGAGATGCTGAAGAAGTGCCCACACCATGGCATGCCTAATTCAATGATTATAAACTATTTCTACAATGGTTTAGGCGCTCGGTCTAGACCTATGCTCGATGCAGCATCAGGTGGAGCCTTATGGGCCAAAACCTATAATGAAGCTTATGAGTTGATTGAGCTCATGGCAGCTAATGAATACCAGAATTTTATGCAAAGAATGTTGTAAGGCAAGGTAGCAGGAATTCTGGAAGTGGATACAGCTAGTGCTATAGCTGTTCAACTTCAAGCTTTGACGATGAAAGTGGACAATTTGGATAATTATGGAGTTAATCAAATCATTAGTGTTCGTGAGCTCTGTGCGGGGGTGCATGAAACTGAGCAGTGCGCTACTTCTATCGAATCAGCTCAATTTCTGAGAAACTTTCAGAGATCACAGCAACAACCTCCAGCCACTTATCATCCAAATAACCGCAATCATCCTAACTTCAGCTGGGGTAACAATCAGAATATGGTACAATAATCTTATCATCCATACACAGCAAAGCGGTATAACCCTTCTGATTTTCAGAAACGGCAATATGCCCCTAGGCAACAACTTCAACTTTAGCAGTTACCGCAAGCTAATGAAAAATCTGAATTGGAGAAGTTAAGGCTCATGTGCAAGAGCCAAGCTGTGTCTATCAAGACCTTGGAGAATCAGATTGGGAAAATTGCTAATACATTAGTGAATCGTCAACCTGGCATGCTTCTGAGTGATACTGAAGTGTCAGGAAAGAAGGAAGCTAAGGAGCATATTAAGGCAATTACATTGAGGTCTGGTAAGGTTGCAAATCCTGAAAAACCTAAGACTCCAGAATCTGAAGTTGAGGTTGAAGAAGAAGAAGTATAGAAGGAAGCAGAATTGGAACCAAGGAAGACTACTATTGAGCACACTCCTCACGAGGGTAATACAGGGGAGAAACAGATCTATCCTCCACCTCCTTTTCCTAAGAGGCTGCAGAAGAAAAAGCTGGATAAGCAGTTTGAGAAGTTTCTGGAGGTGTTCAAGAAACTTCAAATCAACATACCTTTTGCTGAAACTCTTGAACAAATGCCTAGTTACGTAAAGTTCATGAAAGGTATTCTCTCTAGGAAGGTGAATTTTGATGACTTAGAGATCGTTGCTCTCACAGAGGAATGCAGTATTGTGCTGTAACAGAAATTGCCTCCGAAGCTTAAAGATCCTGGAAGCTTCACTATTCCTTGCACCATTGGAAAGGTATCATTTGACAAGTGTCTATGTGACTTGGGAGCTAGCATCAATCTGACGCCTTTGTCAATCTTCAAGAAGTTGGACTTGCCTGATCCAAAGCCTACTTATATGACTTTGTAGTTGGCCAATTGTTCTATTCCATATCCGCGTGGTATTGTGGAGGATGTCTTGGTCAAGGTGGATAAAATCATCTTCCTTGCTGATTTCGCAATTCTTGATTTCGAGGAGGATAAGAAAATTCCCATAATCTTGGGGAAGACCTTTCTTGGCTACTGGCCAAATCTTGATAGATGTGCAGAAAGGTGAGCTCACCATGCGAGCGATGGATTAGGATGTAACTTTTAATGTGTTCAATGCCATGAAGTTCCCTACGGAAAATGAGAAGTGCTTAAAAGTGGAGTTGGTTGATTCTGTGGTTACTTTAGAACTTGATCAATTGCTAAGGTCTGATGCCTTAGAGAATGCCTTGTTGGGGAATTCCGATAGTGAAGATGATGAAGGGGATGAGCATTTGCAATTTCTTAATACTTTTCCATGGAAGAGGAAGATTGATATGCCTTTTGAATCTCTGGGAATGGAGGAGTTGAACAAAGCTCCTAAGCACCTCAAGCCATCTATTGAGGAAACCCCTACTCTTGAGCTTAAGCCTTTACCTGAACATTTGAGGTATCCATTTTTAGGTGATGCATCTACTTTGCCTGTTATTATTGCATCTGACCTTTCAGGTAGCGATAGGGAGAAGCTCTTGAGAATTCTTAGAGTATTCAAATCGGTAATTGGTTGGACTATAACAGATATCAAGGGAATCAGCCCTTTTATTGTATGTATAAAATTCTGCTAGAGGAAGGTAGCAAGTCTACTATTGAGCAATAAAGAAGGTTAAACCTTATCATGAAGAAAGTCGTGAAGAAGGAAATTCTTAAGTGGCTTGATGCAGGGATCATCTATCCCATTTCTGACAGTTCTTGGGTGAGTCCGGTTCAGTGTGTACCAAAGAAGGGAGGTATCACAGTCATTTCTAATAAGAAGAATGAGCTAATTCCTACTCGAACAGTCACGGGGTGGAGAGTTTGCATGGATTACAGGAAGCTGAACAAGGCCACAAGAAAAGATCACTTCCCTCTGTTGTTTATTGATCAGATGCTTGACAGATTGGCTGGGCATGAGTACTATTGTCTTCTGGATGGTTATTCTGGCTATAATCAAATTTGCATTGCTCCAGAAGATCAAGAGAAGACTACTTTCACTTGTCTATTTGGTACTTTCGCCTTTAGAAGTGTTTCTTTTGGGTTATGTGGAGCGCCGACCACATTTCAGCGATGCATGATGGCTATCTTTTCTGATATGATTGGTCAGAATGTTGAGGTGTTCATGGACGATTTCTCTGTGTTTGGTGATTCATTTGATGAGTGGTTGTAGAATCTAGGCGACGTTCTCAAGAGGTGTGTTGAGACCAATCTGGTTCTCAATTGGGAGAAATGTCATTTTATGGTGCGACAGGGCATTATTCTAGGGCACAAGGTCTTTAGTAAGGGTCTTGAGGTGGACAAAGTTAAAGTGGGGGTCATTGAAAATCTTCCCCCACCAATTTCTGTTAAGGGAGTTCGCAGTTTTCTTGGTCATGCGGGCTTCTACAGGCGGTTCATCAAGGACTTCTCAAAAATTTCTAAACCTTTGTGCAATCTTCTGGAGAAGGATGTCACATTTAAGTTTGATGACGAGTGTGTGGATTCTTTTGAGTTCTTAAAGAAGAGTTTAATCACAGCACCTATCATAATTGCACCCGATTGGAGTGAAACTTTTTAGATGATGTGCGATGCAAGTGACTATGCAGTTGGAGCAGTTCTTGGGCAGAGAAAGAACAACATATTTCATGTGTTCTACTATGCTAGTAAGACCCTAAATGGTTCTCAAATGAATTATACTACTACGGAGAAAGAACTTTTGTCTATTGTAACACCCCTAGATCCGGGGTCGGGGATCCGGGTCGTTACGAGTTCCATTTCCCTTAATAACACCCAATCTTAATAATTACTCAACTACTCTGTACTGTGACCCCACAATAAACACACACACCACATGTTATAGTCTCAGAGATGACATCCAAAAATAACCACAAGTCATTTTATTCCACAATTATCTGCCAATACACCTTAAAAGGTTTTCTGAATAAATTTACATTTCTTTGCCATTATTACAATTCATAAATATAAATAAATCCGGTACATCAAAAGTTGAAAGCCTAGCCTATTGGTAGTTCCTACCTCAGCTACGGCGGCATCAATGCTTCTAGAAAACTGCGGAACGTCTCCTAATCGCTTGCGAATCGGGAGCTTGGTTCTGTTCATCTTTTCTATCTGTTGTTGTGTGATGAAAGAAGAAAGCAAGGGTGAGCAGCAAGCCCACCAAAATAATATGTATAATGATTAACAATATATGAGCCTTCTCATAGTACTCATGAAAGTCTTGGTCAAAAGAAATGAACCAAGTTTGATATCTTAATGCGATGAAGTCGCAAAATATTCAGTATATATACATATATACTTTTCAAAATCTTGGAAGTCCTCTTCTATACATAATATACACAGAGTTCCAGTTTATAACTGTATAAAAATATTGTTGCAAGGTGATCTCATATATCTAACCTTGTCTCAACGTTTTTCTGAAAATCTTTGTCATGCATAAGATAATCATTTACTAGTTATAAGTTTAAAAGATGAAGTTACAAGATACTCCAATATACTTATATCTTTTCCAAATACTACTTGAACTACCACCGTTCAAGTTATAATTAGTTTCAAAAGTTCATCACGTAGATGAGACTACAAGACCAGATTTGAATAGATTAAATCTTTAAAATATCATCAAAATAAAATGAAGTTACAAGATACTTCATTTGATGCAAACATCATTTTGAAAACTTGACCCTGCCAACACTCAACAATCGCCCAGCCGTAGCCTTTCTATCGAAGTGCTCTGGGTAGTGTTGCAGAAATATCCAATTGGATGATGAACTCATTACGGGAGTTTGCCGCGCCAGGAAGACCACTTACGATGATCAGTCGTAGTAGTACAACCCCACCATTTTCTACATGTAGAGGAGAACCTGTCGGATTTACTTGTCAACCGAACACTGAACTCCTAAGGAATGGACCGCCTTAGCGGAACTTCCAGGCCATTTGGGCCAATATAATAAGGCTGGGCCGGCGCCACTCGACCACTTACGCCACTCCTAGTTCAGATGAAATCCATGACTCTGAAACGTAAAGCTCGTTCCCCCTTTCCCCAAGTAGAAACTTGTTGATACGGCTCCACCAAGAAGTCGTATCTAGTTGGAAAGGAAAACTCACCGATATTTCCCAGGCGATGCCTGTTAATGGATTAACTTGTTCCAAGAATTTTACTTCCCGAGTGTTGGGTAAGTAATCAATTCATTTATCAAAACAGCAACCTCGTTGCGAATATAAAACACACCACAGAGCCGGATCCCTCAGGTTTTGAGCGAGTATTTAAATCCCCTTCGAAAGGAGGATCTTAAAAAAATGAGTTTTGGGATCCGCTCTAACTTTTAAAAATCATTTTGAAGACTCGCAAAACATTTTTAAGAATGTTTGGAGTGAAGCTGATTTAATGAAGTAAATCAGTCCCCAGAATATTTAAAAAATGTCTGAATATTATTATTTAAATAATATTCCCATAAAGAATAATCTTTATACAAATAATTGAAGTAGAAGTTGTAAGACTTATACTTGAAATGAGTATTAAATAACCAAAGATATACTTATATGAAAGTACTATCTTTATTTGAATAATCGAAAATAAGTTTGATTATCGAAACATTATTCTTTAATAAAATAAAGAATATATCTCAGCAAATAATCGGAGTCATAGATCCTCAAATGAATATTCAAATAATATTCATTAAATAATATAAACTGAGTCATAAGCCCTCGAATGAATATTCAAATATTATTCAATAAATAATATAAACTGAGTCATAAGCCCTCGAATGAATATTCAAATATTATTCAATAAATAATATAAAAGAGTCATAAGCCCTCGAATGAATATTCAAATATTATTCAATAAATAATATAAAAGAGTCATAAGCCCTCGAATGAATATTCAAATATTATTCAATAAATAATATAAAAGAGTCATAAGCCCTCGAATGAATATTCAAATAATATTCAAATAATAAAATAAAAGGAGTCATAAGTCCTCGAATGAATATTCGTAATAATATTCATTAAATAAAATAAAGTTATCGAATAAACCTTATTCGATTAATAGTTTTAAAAACTATATCAATATATATATAAATATATATTATACTCGGGAGCCTCGCCTCCCGGTTTAGAAACATGTTCACCTTTTATCCCCTAAACTAAGGGTAAACTCAAATACCGCTTATCTCTAGCATAGGTATTATGCAACTATAAGCATTTGAACCAACAGATATATAAACCAAGAATATAAATCAGGCATGCATATATACCATATCACATGCTACAATATATCGCAAGAATTTGCTAATAACAAATATGCATTTATCGCAAGATCATGCATATACACATATACATCACCACAACAGTATAACGGGTAGAAAACTTGCCTGAGCGACTTGGGGTGAAAAAAAAGCTCGGAACGAGTCTGGTAACCTATAAACAACAAGTAAGTTGGAATTAAACCAAAGTCACTTGTAAATCTATACTTTAACTAACTTAGACTCTAACGCTTGTTTTGCGCTTACTGATTTGCTTAAGTCACTCGGGTACCCTCGGCTCCACCATTTTTAATAATTTAACTTTTACGAGTTTTATGGCGATTCCTTCGCGAGTGTCTTACCAACTGCCTAACACACTTACCATAAATGTTTCATACATTAATTAACCCTTTTTGGTCTTTAACCTATGTTTCAAAGTAAAGCGAGGGGAAAAGTTTCGTTCGCGAAACGCCGTTACTTGAAACGGTCGTTTCTCCTAAACCGTACATCGGAATCAAATGAACTACATATCAAAACGAAGCTCGTAACATGAACTATCTAAACATGGCAGTGGTCATAATCTAGCAGGGGGTTCTCGGGTCCTAATGTTATGCACAAAAGCAGTCTAAAGTAAATCGGACATTACGACGGCTATGTTTACGCGATTACCAATGTTTAAACTACTCCAATTAACCACCAACCAACTCATAACCATCAATACAACAAAACTTCACCTAAACCATACCACATCAGTCCATAATCTCCAAGGTTTTCAACTCAAACAACCACAATCAAGACCTATGAACTATAATCAAGCTTCAATTACCAAAAACACTTCCAAATCAAACCAAACTACTAATAATCACAATCCATGCTTCTCATTTCACAACACCAACCATTAAACTTACTAACAAATAAAGTAAAGGCTAGGGTTTGAAGTTTATACCTTCCTTGGGAGGTTTTAAGTTGCTAGGAAGCCTTAGGGAGCCTCCTACAAGCTTGATCATGATTATTTGGATGAGACTTGTGAACAAGAGTTGTAGGCCATCTCAATACCTTTCCAATGAGCTATAGAACACAATATTTGAGTGAGAAATGAAGGAGATACAGCAGTTTTAGTGTTCTGGTTCTGTTTTGGCCGAGAGCATGAAGAACAATGCCTTGGTTTCTTTTTGATTTTGATGAAAAATGATTTGCTTGGCTTGGTTGGTTTGATTTTTGTGTTTGTTTTAGTAAATTACCTAGTTGCCCTTGATTTTGTGTGGTTAAAAAGCCACCACATCTCCTTCCTTCCCATGTCATGCTTGTGTCATCCTCATGATGTCATCCTCCCCTCCTTGTCCTCTTTCTATTGGTTGGATGACATCATCCCCACTAATCCCCTTGATTAACTTCCTAATCGTTTGCCTAATGACCGCTGATCTGTTATACGGTTCGCTTAACTTTCGTTTTCGTTTATCGTTTGAGGGATCATACCCGGGATCTTATTACTTAGGTTCCCTTAACCTTTCTCAATATATTATATTCCTTTTATGATCCTCTCCTATAATCCTTTAATTTAAATCCTTTTTATCCTGTTACCTTTTTCTCAAATCTTTCCGTATCTAGTGTATTTCCGGGAAAAATCAAAGTGTTCGGATTTGGATTCTGACGATCTTTACATACACTTATATCCCATATAAAGTACTAATAAAATCTCAGAATATCCATATCAGAACCCCTACATAGTGTGGCATGAAAAGTTTTCTCATTCAGCAAAAACACTATTCATAAGGGTTTCAAAAATTTCCCAAAAATTGGGGTTATTACATCTATTGTCTATGGTTTTGAAAAATTTCGATCTTATCTGCTTAGGACGAAGGTGACAGTTTTCACTGATCATGATGCAATTCGATATCTCATCTCAAAGAAGGACTCGAAGCCTAGATTGATCAAATGGGTTCTTTTGCTTCAAAAATTTGAGTTAGAGATCAAGGACATAAAAGGGACTGAAAATCAAATCACCGATCATCTCTCACGTTTAGAGGATCCAATTGCTACTTCACAAGATAAGTCATTGATCAATGAGTCTTTTCTCGATGAGCAGCTGTTTGGAGTGCAAGAGGAAGAACCGTGGTTTGCAGACATTGTGAACTACCTTGTGAGTAATATCATGCCTCCCGACTTGACATATGCTCAAAGGAAGAAGTTTCTACATGAAAAGAAGTGGTATATGTGGGATGAGCCGTTTATTTTTTGACAAGGAGCTGACCAAATCATCAGGAGATGTATTCCTTATAGCGAAACGGAGGGGGGGGAACTTGCGAGATTGCCACTCAACGGCTTATGGGGACACTATGGTGGAGAAAAGACAGTAGCTCATATTCTTCAAGCATGTTTCTTTTGGCCGACCTTGTTTAAAGATTCTCATCAGTTTGTTTTGAAATATGATCAAAATCAACGTGTGGGTAATATGTCCAAGAGGGAGGAGATGCCTCTTAATATGCTTCTCGAGGTTGAAGTATTCGATGTTTGGGGAATTGACTTCATGGGTCCATTTGTCTCATCTTGTAACAATCAGTATATCTTGTTGGCGGTTGATTATGTGTTGAAATGGGTTGAAGTTAAGGCGTTGCCGACTAATGATGCGAAAGTAGTGCTTAATTTTCTTCACAAGCAGATATTCACAAGATTTTAAACTCCAAGAGTCATAATCAGTGATGAGGGGTCGCATTTTTGCAATTGTAAGTTCACTGCTATGATGTAAAGGTATAATGTGAATCATCGTATTACTACTTCTTATCATCCTCAGATGAATCGTCAAGCTGAGATATCTAACAGAGAGATCAAGCACATTTTAGAGAAGGTTGTGTGTCCATTGAGAAAAGACTGGTCTTTGAAGCTTGATGAAGATGTTTGGGCATATACAACAGCATACAAAACTCTATTGGGAATGTCTCCGTTTCAGTTGGTTTATGGTAAGGGGTGTCATTTGTCGGTGGAGCTAGAGTATAAAGCGTATTGGGCTTTGAAGAAGTTGAATCTGGACTTGGATGCAGCTGGAAAGAAGAGGATGCTTCAATTGAATGAACTCGATGAATTTCGACTTCAAGTATATGAAAACAATAAAATGTATAAGGAAAAAGTCAAGAGGTGGCATGATAGGGGTCTAGTGCTCAAATCATTTGTGTCGGGGCAACAAGTTCTTTTGTTTAACTCTCGTCTCCGTCTTTTTCCTACAAAGTTAAAGTCAAGGTGGTCAGGGCCGTTTGTTATCAAAACTGTGTTTCCACATGGAGCGATGGAGATTTTTGAGAATGATTCGGGCCAAGCATTCAAGGTAAATGGTCAGAGGTTGAAGAATTATTATGGTGACACGGCAAACCGCGAGGTGGTTAGTGCCATTTTTTTGTCCGTTTGATCTCGCATTTCTATGTCAAGCTAACGATATTAAACAAGCGCTTCTTGGGAGGCAACCCAAGTATGTTGTAAATTAGTAGGTAGAGGAAGCAAGAAGAAAAGAGAAAAACAAAAAAAAATCAGAAAAATAAAAAGATTTCAGGGACAACTTCAGAAGCTGAGCGCGCCCGTGCTGATCTAGCGCGCGGCCGCGCCGATTTAGCAGAAGGTGAGCGCGCCCGCACTGGTCTAACGTGCGGCTGCGCTGGGGTCCCGATTTAGGAAAAAAAGACAATTTGTGAAGAGAAAATCAGGGACTTCTTTTAAAAATCAATTTCTACCCAAATTTCCCTCTCCAAATCAAACCCATTATTCCCACTATTCCCATAATCAATTCCCACTTCTATTCCATATCTAATTCTCTTCTCACCTCCTATATATACATACACTTATACACAAACTTCTCCACCACTTCTCAAATTCTCAAACACAATTCTCTCTCAAACACTTATCTTTTATTCTCTCTTATTCAATCCCAATGGCACCCAAGAGACAAAGAACTCAAGTCAGCAGCAGCACCACTGAATCTTCGAGTGCAGGTGGTGTGAGATCGAGGTTTACGACTCCCGAGGCTGAAGCGGAGTATATGAGGCTTCTATTAAAGCCTATAGCAAAAGAGCGAGGTTTTCTGCCATCGGGGAAAGATGGTAAGTTGTTGGAGATGATCTTGGAGATGGGCTGGGTTGCTTTTTGCGAGGCACCTGCTGTTGTGCCCATGAGTGTTGTTCGTGAGTTCTATGCTAATACAAAGGCGGAGAAAAATGGTTTCACTATGGTTAAGGGGATGACGGTGGAGTACAGTACGGATGCGATAATGAGGGTGATTGAGCAGCCCGCGAGGAAGCCCGGTCAGGACACCTGGAACGATAAGACTCCGGAGGACTTTGTTCTGGATTTGATTATTGTTACTCTGTATGTGCCTGATACTCATTGGAAGTTCAAGAGGGGCACGACTGATTATTCCACGTTCCCTGCGTCGAGCATGAACAGGTTTGCTCGTGTATGGAATACGTTTATCTATGTTAACATGATGCCATCTTCTCATGTGCATGATGTGACTGTGGAACGTGCACGGCTGTTGTGGGGGATTCTTCAGGGTGACTATGTGGACCTTGGGATGGTGATCTACCAGGGTATTCTGAGATTTTTATGAGGGAGTACTACGGGTTCTATACCCTATGCGTCGGTTATGACGAAGCTGTGTGTGGCAGTTGGTGTCCATTGGCCAGCACACGAGCAGCTCCAGATTCCGAGTGCTCCGACTGACAACACCATTTTGGCGATGATATAAGAGTGGGATGGAGGCAAGCCTAATTTGAAGGGACTTGGTTATTCTTTTGACCATCTGCCTGGTGGGAGGCTAGCTGCTGGGGCAGCTCAGTCGAGCAGGACTGCATAGAAATCTCAGTTGGGCGAAGAGGCCGGTCAATAGCAGCAGGAGCAGGAGGAAGCAGGAGCAGATGTTGGAGTTGGTTTGAGTACGACGTAATATAGGCGTTTAGTGAGGAGGATGGATGTGATACATGACATCCATAGTCGGTTTATACGTGATCTCACCCAGGCACTAGGGACCTGCATTTAGAGCCACCGGTGTTGACATCCAGTGGCCAGTATTTGGTGAGGACTCTGTGTATCTACCTCTAGACACACTTGACACTCCACCCGTTGGGGGTGAGGATCCTGATTCCGAGTAGGTATGCCTGATTCCTTACTATTACCTTCACTAAGGACAGTGAAAATTTTAAGTTTGGGGGTAGTAGTTGAAGGAATATGTTTTGTGTGAGTTGCATATAGTTTGCATATTCAAGATAGTTTAAGTGCATATAGTTGCATATTTTGCCATGTAATTTTTTTATTTTTGTAGTTTTTATGATAGTTTATTCAAATAGTTTATGCATTTGCATAATAAGATGATCCCTTAGATGATTTTTCCGATTGATTTGTGATATTGATACTAGTATAGTGATGTCGTATTTAGAGATGTTAAGTCTTGTCGAATTGGTTATCATGCTAGAGACAATTGTATTTCACTAAGTCTTATAGGTTGCTTGAGTGCTAGGTCATGATCATGGTTTATTTGTTTGTCGAGGTCTAATCGCTTATTTATATTTAGAATTTAGGATATTCTCTTAATGATAAAATAACATGGACTTTTAAAAATTGGAGAAATTGGATTTCATTGCTAGTTGTTGTGGCTAGGTGTCAAATGGCTAGTAGCCGGCTCGTATTTATATGAGTAGTCTAGGGTTGAACGAGAAGGAGCGAAACGCACTCGTTCAGAAATTTGTGAAAAAAGAAAGAAAAAAATAAGTGTTATGTATAATTGATCACGAGTGGGCTCTTTAGTACTCGAGTTATTAAGTTGTTAGGGGACTTTGTGCCTAGCGACCTAAGGCTTTTATAGTATGGAATCCGCTAACCTAATGCTCGCTACATGGGTACTATTGTATAAGTCTTTTATGGACCTCATTCATTACACGGTCAAATAAGCATACTTGTGTTGTTTTGTTGTGAATAAAAGCATGTATCCATATAAAACTCCAAAATAAGAATTGAAGTGTTATAAGTTATTTTGAGTTTAGCTTTTATTTTATTTATAACCTTGTGATTGCTTTGATGAGTAGTGAGTCATGATTATTGATCTAGTTGCGATAGTATATCTGTAAGCATTTGCACACACGCACATCTCTGGTTTGTAGTTTGATTTGTAAGGTTTGATTGATCTTTATGTGAATAACTGCATTTGTTGAGATGTTACTTGTTGATTGGTTTAGTTAATCTATTGGGGTTCGTTGCATTCATTTAGTTGCATGCATTTTTATTTCTTATTCTTTGAGTCTGTTTATGCTTGAGGACAAGCATCGATTCAAGTTTGGAGGTATGTTGAGTGAAATTTATGACACTTTATAACGTTCCATTAAAATTTGAATTGGTGTATTTGTACTCAAGTTGTTGGTCTTTTAATGTGTTTTCTAGTGTTTTGCTTTTCAGACATTAATTCGTGATTCAGGTGAATTAGCATTGTTGTGGTGCTAATATGGTGTTAGGATGGTGTCCAAGGAATAAAGCTCGGGAAACCAACTCATTGCAGCAAGAAAAGAAAGAAAGCGGAATTTTGTCTAGGAGGCCAGCATGCCCGCGCTGTCATAGCGCGGGCCCGTACCCAAACTTCAGAAACACAGCGCGCCCACGCTGATCAAGCGTGCGGTCGCGCCGGGTCGGGATGTTAAAATCCTGATTCTACTTGGCTACTGATTGGAGGACTTCTACTTTATATGGGCTGCTATATATACCTAAATAAAGGACGTTATTCATAAGAGAAATGTAACGGAGCTTAAGGAGAAGACGACAAGAAGACCTATAGCACAATTCAACGAAGGCGAAGAAGATCTAGTTTATTCTTGTGAATATTTGTTCTAAGTTGTAATCTTGTATGCTCGTTTCTTATTTTGTTGAACCTAATACTATGGATTACGTACTTTTTTATTATTTATTTATAAAAACTACGTTATTTATACCATGCTTTCAGCGGAACCCATGTTGATGATGAGTCCGATTATGGGCTAATCGTTATCGTGGGGTTCTAACGGATTTATTTATGAATTTCTGTAGTTGATTTGTTTCGATGCCTTAGTGTGTGGTGATTGTATAGTAACCTAGTATTGGTTGTGCTTATTCGTCTTATAAGCATCGCGAACTTATAAGATAGCATGTTAATTCTTAATTAAGCGACAGTGAATTTAGGGATTTAGAACTTGCCATGCTAGCATAGGTTCATGTGTTTTTTTATGCATGATTTGTAGGTAATTTTAACCATCTTACTTGCCCTATGTAATCATGATAGAAAACTTGTGCATTAAACCATTATGTTGTCAAATTCTATAGACATATAGGGTCTCAATATAATTGGTGTATATTCAGCTTCTATCTCTTTTGTGGATTTCTGGTAGTATGGTATTCGTGCAACAAAAGTTGGTGTTTTATCAGTTTTGTGTTATCTGATTAGTGTCATCACCATTACATGCTAATGTTAAGAATAAAAAGGCTATTGAATGAAATACTTAATGAAGTTAGAATCCTATGTTTGTGTCATATATTATTCAACTGTCTTTAGTTAATGTTCTCTAGTATAATTCTCAATAGTTAATCTTAGCATAATCAAAACCCAAATTGTTATTCGTCTTAGCATTGAATAATAGCCATATCATTGTTGCATAAGTGCATAAATCACAAAGTTAATCTAAACCAGTCTCTGTGGGAACGAACTAGAAATAATTTTATATTACTTGCGATCGCGTATATTTGCGTAAATTATTAACGCGTGCTTAGTGACTAAAAGCCTGCAACCACATAATCTAAATTGTCTACTGTGATAGTTGAGTCAGTTAATGAAGAAAAGCAAGAAGAACCAAAGCAGATAAAGAAACAAAGATGTTGGATTTTTAATCGCAGCGGGGCGTGGAAAAACACTTTTACACATACAAAATTCAAATAAAAGCATATAAATCTTGAATAAAAATTTGAGGGATCGAATCTAACCTTTAAAAATAATTCGGAGACAACGATCAGAGATCCTTAGCAGTTGCTCCTCAAGTATGAAGCACTCCACCGGTATCCACCAAGAAAACGATGTTAAGGAGGAGGAAGGAGGTGGAGAGAATTGGGTTTTCCAAACTTTTTGGGTTTTCGGGTTCGATGTGGGTTCGAATAAAAATAGGGTCTATAATAGTGTATTTATAGGCAAAATTTTCAGCTGAAATTTTCCCATAAATAATATTATTATTATCCCATTTATTATTCTCATTAATAATTAAAACACCTTTTAATTATTAATCCTTTTTCTAAACACTTTAAAAATAATTCTCTCACTTGATTTAATTTCCAAAAATTAAATCCTTAATTAATAATATTAAGAACTTTTCTTAATTAATTTATAATCAATTAAATCTCATTTAATCAATTATTAAATTTTCCAATTAATTATTTATTTCATAAATAAATAATTATTAGCCATTATTAATTAATTCCTCCACCATTAAATCATTCTCTTTTTATGGTGTGACCCTGTAGGTTCAATATTAAGCCGGTAGTAGAAATAAATAATAATAAAACTATTTTATCATTATTTATATAAATTCTCTAATTTATTAAATATGATTAATTAATTAATCACATTTATTCTACATCGTGAGTGATGCTTCTCAACATATCACGACTATCCGGATAATATGAATTCACTGCTTAGAATACCAAGAACCTGTCAGTGAATAGTTACCGTACAATAAACTCCTTCCACCCTACAATGTCCCGATTAAATACAAGGCATGGATCTCGTGTCAAGCCTATCTAATTCAATCACTTGCTTACCATTTACTATGCGTAGTTCTATGCAAATTAGAAACTCCTTTCTAATTTCATTTACTCTGGCCAGAGATTCCTGAACTAGCATAAGTGGATCAGCCTTGAACATTCGCTTCCTTCACTGGAAGGGGTAGATCCTTTATTGATCATACACTATCTTCGTGTACAAATTCCTATACCCAGAAGAGCCCTAATAATTGTCCCTGGAGACTAAGAACTAAACCAAAGCATAGTTCAGTGTACACAACATGACTATGATGACCTCAAGTCTAAGGATACTTGTACAACTATCACTAGGTGAACAACTGCTGACACGTGAGTGAACTCCATCAGTTGTTCAGCTGTGCGAGTTATGTTCAGTGAACTTATTCCATAATAAGCACCTACATACTAGCTATAGTGTCACCACACAAATGTCTATGAGAACAGACATCCTTCATAATGAAGCAAGCATAGTATGTACCGATCTCTGCGGATTATTAATTACCAGTTAGTAATCCTACGACCAGGAACTATTTAAGTTTAGAGTTATCATCTTTTTAGGTCTCACTATTATGATCTCATCATAATCCATAAAAAGCTTTACTCTAAACTATGGTATATCTTATTTAAACACTTAAATAGATAAAGCCCGTAATAAAAACAAAACAAGTCTTTTATTAATATCAATAAAATCAAAACAGATTACATAAAAGTTATTCCTAAATCCTAATACATGATTGGACTTAGGACATTTTCCTTTCAAAAGATACATATACAAACCAATGAGGAAGCTGGATTTTAATGAAGATAAAGAGGAGTTCATGCATACCCAATATACCACTTCAAGTCAATCAGCCATGCTCATAATGGATCAGGCTGAATTTAAGGTTTATCCTGACATGAATTTCCATGGTGAACCCATAATTCCTAAAGATGAACCTGTAAATTGGGAAAGCCTACCTCTTCCTGATCTAAACATTCCAATCCAAACCACACCTAGGAAAACAAAGAAAAGAGCAATTAAAAAGGTCAAGCCAGTCAGACTTCAATCCAAAGCCTTAGCCATAACCAAACCCAAACCAACTATCAACAAGGGAGATCAGCTCTTCATTTGTGACATCAATGAATTTTCAGATATTAATCTCTATCTGGATGAGCTAGAAGAACTAAGAGCTATTGATGCCTATAAACATCTCCCAGAGAGATTGGTCTTCAGGTACAAGGGTGAAAGAGAGCTAACTTGGCCTCTTCACGGAATTCTCAATAAAGGTTATTCTGTTCTGGTGAAATTTTTTTCCTCAATAAAGAAGAACTTTGGGTTCAACATTGTTGCCAAGAAGTTGGTACTGAATAAAATTGAGGAGATAAAGAATAGCTAGAGAGGACCAAATGCACTCTCAATAGTCCTAACAATTCCATACACGGGAAATAGAGTGCATTTGATGCCTTACTGGTTGATGGAGTTCAAGGATGAGAAATACACCAGAAGATTCTTCAGATTAGAAGATCAGCTAAAAATTGCAAGCAATGAAACTATCATGGAGATGCAAGGAATGCTGGATCAGATAAATGAAGATGAATTTGAATTCTACAGATAACTTCAACACCATATTGAAGAAAATAATGGGTAATTGGGAAAGAAGTTCAGAGGATTAAAGGAAATAAGTTAAATCTGCTCAGTCTAGAGGAGTACCTTGAAAACGGATTGTGAGATTCTCTATCAATCTTCCTCTACATAATTTTCAATAATTTGTTGGACCTGTTAATTTTATCTACTAGAAATCAGTCTGTATTCACAGGGTGTTTTGTTATCATCAAGTTTCTCTTAATTTATGCCTACAATTCCAGTAGACATAAATCGGGGGAGATTGTTAGTTATGTTGTGTACTTGATGATAAACTAAACAAAACACCTCAGTAGATTTAATTTAGTGATTTTGTAGCTTTCAATGGATGATCACTTTAACATCCGTTGAAAGGGTAGCTTATGTATTAATAAGATTAATAGCACATTTCTGCATACTGTAATGCCTTAGAGAACTAGATGTTATAGAATGTTTTAAGTCATGTTAACTACTAGATTGATATGTAAGATAGGTTGGCTAACTGTAAGTATTAGATGCCCTGTAATCTTGTATAAGTGAAATAGAGTTAACTGCTATGAAGATGCTCTCAACAGATGTTCCACAAGGTTTCAACGGATGATCAACCAGACTCTCAACGGACTATCCAACGAAGTCTCAATGGATGATCCCACATAGTTTCAACGAATGATCAAATTCAAAAGCAATTGATAGTGACTTGACAGTCACATGCGTTGATTGTATGCAAATGGAATGTGGCAGACTATTTACAGATTTTAGAGAACAAATAAGCATTTCCATTTTCATGCTAAACTAAAGATATTCAAAGATGCTGGATAGAGAAATGAAGAAGCATGAAAGTAGACTAGAAATATTTTATCTTATTTGTTTATATTTTTATCATGTAACTTGGTGATATATAAACCAAGGGTAGCAATCGAAGTGAGTAAGCAATTACTAGAGAAATAGATAAAACTATATCTGTAAAGAATTTCTCTGTTCTTTCAAAGTTCAACTTGTAACCAGCTGTGTGCAAATCTTGCATCACAGAGTTCTCAAATTTATATATATCTCTGATGGAAAAGTTACCAAAATGTTTTTAAATACTTGTTTTTGATTACTTTGTGTTTTATTTCTTCAATATTTTCATTCCGTACCTTAGCTAAATCAAACACAATTATATATTCAAGGTAGAACAATTCTTAAAATTAAAAAATAGTCATAATTACATTCGACCCCCCTTCTTTAATTTTTTGTTAGATTGTTTGGGAGTAACAACACATAAACTTATTAGCTAAAATACCATTATTTAATATTTTGTCAAACTGTAAGGATTTATGTGTGGTATTAGCTATATTCATTAGCTATATTCAATATATTATTTTATTATTAATTTTAAATGTATAACTAAAATAAAGTTAAGTTAGTTTTAATCAGTATAATTGAAAATAAATTACGTATTTAATAAAAAGATATTCATTGATAATATTTTTATATATTTAAATTTAAGTAAATATATAACATATTTAAAAATAGAAAAAATAAAATTAACAAACATTACTTACATATATTCTAAAAATATATAACTAACACATAAATTTTTCTTAACAATTAAATAATATTAAAAAAATAATTTGAAGTAGTATGTGATATATTAAAAAAATTTAAAAAGAGGATCTAGGTAAGATTACTTTAGGTTTACAAGATATTTTAAGGAGGAAACGACCTGCATTGGTTTAGATGAGACTCAACAAATATAACGGATATTATACCTAAGAGGTGACTAGCGTTGCTAAAACCTGAAATTCATAGTGCAAGCATACATTAGAGTAGGGGTCATCGTGACTCGTTTGAATCACTAAAATCACAAAAATAAATCTAATTTAATTCAATTCAAATTAAAATCGAAACAAGATTTGTGATTGCAGTTCACGTAATTTAATAAATCAAGATCCATGGTCTGGGCCCACCCCTCTACAATAAAGCCAAATAAGTAGGCCTAACAGTAAAAGTAAAAGGGCCCAAACTTTAGAAATTTTTATAACGCCTGGGAAATTTACGTATGTATTATATCATATTTATAATAAATAAGGTGTGTTAATATGTCATTTATGTGTAATTATCTGTCAAACCCTAATTGTTACATGTTACGTGCATTCTGTGTCATTTCTGTATTTTTAAGATATTTTTCAGATGTTTTATTTTGCATTCATCACTTTTATTTCAAACGTTTTACGACCCAAACCATGATTTTAAAGCTAGTATTTCAAATAAAATAATGGGCCTTATTTTTCATCAAATGGCTTTTACCATCGTATTATTCTGAACATCTAGATATTTTATAAATTTTCTCGTTTTGCGAAAAATGACTTTTCCGGGCCCCATTGGGTGTTAAAAACCCCACAAAAATCATATTTTTATTTTTATAAAATTATAGGACTTTCATTTATATTATTTCTTTGCATTTTTGTAATATTCACAATTTTTGGGAAATTTTGGCATATATATTGTATATATAAAATATTTATAAATTAAATTTTAATACTCAAAAATTATAAAAATTAGGGCCAAATATTTTTATTAGATGTGTAATTAGCCCCTTAATTTTATTTAGGAGTATTAATTTTACTACTATAAATAGCCTAATTATTAATTAATTATAATTAACAAATCAGTAAAATTCAGAAGAATACAAAAATTCTCTGTAATTCGGGTCGGGTCGAGAATTCAAGCCGTGATTTTGAGCAGATTACAGTACCAAATCAAGCAGTTCGAGTATCAAAATCGAAGGTTTTGATCTGTTCTTTCCATTTCTAGCATCATTTTCATGTTTTAATTCGTAGTTTTTGATTTTCAAATTATAAGGTTTATGTTCGAATTAGGACTTTTTGATTACATGGTTATTTTGTTGTTTTGATGATTGATATAGCGTTGTTCGATGATTTACAGTTGATTCATGGTGTTTAATTGAAAGAACGATGTCTGTATAGTGATTCACGATTTATAGGGTTTATGTCAGATTTTCAAATCACAACTCGATGATTTATGTGCATATTTGATTCTTGATATGTTAGAGCTTTGATTGTATGTGTTCATAGCTTTAATTTCCACTATAGAACGTTGAGTTTGGTTTACAGAATCAAAAGATAAGTTTTTGGCCGGAGTTGAATTTGATTTTGATCGAAGATGAAGATTCTGAGATATTTTTGGTATGTTTTGGCCGGAATCAGATTAGTGAAATGATTTGGAATTGAAACCCTGTGAAAAATGAACCAAACGGTTCCGTTTTTGGCATGAAATTGGCCCACCGGAATCTGCTCCGGTGGCCGGATTCTGGGCAAAATCCGGCGTGTTCTTCACGACCCGGATTTTGACCCGTTTGACCCGTTCAGATTACCCGGTTTTAATCTGAATTGTCAGATGTTTGATTTCTGACATCTGTTTCTGGATTTATAATTTTTATTTTATTTTTATTAATTTTAAAAATCAGATTTATTTATTTTATAAATTGATTAATTAATTATTTAATTAATTGATTTATATTATAAATAATTCTGAATTATTTTCTAAAAAAATCAGATTGAATTATTTTCTTAAATATTTATTATTTATTAACTATTTATTAATTATTTAAAAATGATTAATTATTTTGATAATTAATCAAATAATTTTCAATAAATCATAATAAATTCATTTTAATTCCAAAAATTATAGAAAAATCATTTTTAATTCTGATTTTTCTTAAATAATTATTTAAAAACTATTTTTGAGTTTTAAAAATTAGTAATAATTATTTATAGTGAATCATAAATTGACTTATCAATGTTTAATTGATAATAATTAGACAGTTAGTCCGATTCGAGTGAAACGAAAGCCCTTTGACTCAGAAAAATGAATTCTTTTCATTAAAAATAATACTAAAGCTTAATTTCTTCTAGAAATTAGTTGATTTTGTTACTTGTTTGATTAACAGTCGAAATGCGTGCCGAGACGAGTCCGAAAAATTCTGGAAAAATGGGAAACGAGTCAGATAACGATCAGTTGAGCGATCAGCGAGTCGATTTTGGTTCTAAAAATTATTTTAACTATAAAAAATGATTATGTGCTTATGTGCTTATGTGTATTACGTGGTTAATTGAGTCAAGGTGACCTAGTCTTGAGGAAGATAGAAGCTTCTGGTGTAGGACAGAAAGGGAAGCTTGCCCCGAATTGGGAAGGGCCATACAAAGTCAAGAGTGTTCAAGGTAGAGGAACCTACAAGCTGGAGACTATGAATGGTTTTGAAGTCCCAAGAACTTGGCATGCAGAAAACCTGAAGGTTTACTATGTGTAGGGCAACTGAATACGATTCTCACTTGTCAAGATGACGAGTAGGTTAAAAAGCACCTTGAAGCTTTGCTTGCTTAGGATTTATATGTTCTAGTTTTATTTTGAAGTTTATTAAGACTCGTGTAAGGGATGAATCCCAAACAATTTATGAAAATTCATAAAGTTTTTGAAATATGTTTAAATGTCTATGGCCAGGCAAGTAAAACCAAATGCATGAAATGCAAGCATAAAATCTGATAAATAAAGTAGATCAAATAAATATTACAAGAGTTTGATAAATAAAGTCTCGAAAATAAGATGAAGAAAACAAGCCACGCAGGGCTGGAAAAGCTCTAAGGAGCTGAGGTGCCCTCGACATCCATATCATCATCCCATCCGCTCTCGCTAGATATCTCTGTCGTCTCGAATGAGGAGGAAGAGCTGTCATCCTCAGCAGGTCTGGAAGAAGACTCGGGAGGAGGAAGAAGCGGGTCCTGAGGGACGTGATCCGAGACAATTACTCGAGTACGAAACCTCTGAAGCAAAGCCTCGTCATCAGGGCAGACATATTCCGCCGGGTTAATATCAGGACAAGCCGCGTTCACGGTCCCAAGGGTCGTGTCCCAACTAGTCCTAAAAAACCCGGGGAAGACTGAGTCATCCCTAATCCTCATGGATTGGGCAAACTCCTCCGAGTCCAGGTAGTTATCTATAGCTTTATCCTTCTCCGCCCGAACTACCACCAGCTCGGCGTTAGATTCCCCGAGTTCTTCCTCCTTGCGCTTGAACTTCTTCTCTAGAGCAGCATACTTCTTCTGCTGCCTCCTGAGGGCATTGTCGGCCTTGTCGGAAGCCCGCTTCCACGACTTGGCTTGCCTCACAGCGCCTTGGAAGTAGGCGTTAGACTGAAATAAAACAATTAACAAAGTATAAGGAAAGAAAATGCTACAAGTAAAAACACTGTAGCAAAATAGTAAAAACACTGTAGCAAAAAAGTAGCTGTGAATAGTACACTGTGAATAGTAACCGACAGTGAATAGTAACTAATGAATAGTAAAAAGGAAATAAAATTTGATAATTAAATGAGACCTCCGACAAGAATAAATAGAGAAAGGAATAAAAGATATAAATCTAAAATAATAGCAACTCTATTAATTTTATTTATGGTAGAAAACAAAGCAACACAACAGATGTGTAAGAAAATTTTATACAGACAATTAATCTGACTTATGGAAGACTTAAGGATACAATCAATTCAGTACATAGCTGATAAAGAACCTACATATAACAGGCTAATAAATCAACATATTGAAAGTTGTAAGATAAGCATGCAAATAATAAATGAAAAATTAGATATTATAGCTATGATACAAACAATGTTAGAAGAAAGAGATGAAAAAATTAGGAGACTAGAGGAAGAAAAACTTTTACTAAAGCGAGAAAAATTTATTAAAGAAACTAATTTAGAAATCGAAATAAAAGACTTAAAAGAAGTATTAACTGAACAATATAAATTAATAGACGATTTAAGACAAAAAATTAAAAAATGAATTGGATAGATCCAAATGCAATAACTAGAAATAATAGAAAACTAAAGCAATTAATAAAAAATCAGGAAAAATTAGAAAGAGATCTAGAAAAATTACTAGAAAGAAAAAATAAAATAATATGGACAAGAGAGAATAACGAAGAAATTATGAGAATTTACCAACAACTTGGAAATATGATAATAACATTTCGAAATGATAAACTAAGAATACAAGGACTTAAAAGAATAATTTTAACAAATAATATAACTGGATAAAATATAGATGGATAAAATGTCATTAGAAGAAATAAGTGAAAAACAAGATATGTATTATCAAATGGATGAATACGAAGGAGGAACATCACAAACTCTAAGTTTTAAACCAGATATATATAATCAAATTCAAAGTGAAACAGAAGAGTTAACAATAAAAAAGATATTCAAGACATCATATTTTGAAAGAAATAAGGAAGTTAGGTATATAGCCCAAAAACATGAGAATATAATAGATATAGATACAATAAATGGAAAAACAAGAATAAATTTAATAACGGATGGATTAATAAAAAGAGAATTATCCAAATTAAAACAAAAGGAAGCAAATAAACTAAAAAATATATATTTTGGAGCAATAGAATTTACAATAAAAGCATATTTTCAGAAAAATATCGATACCCCTATACAGATATATGTATTGGATGATAGAATAATAGGAAATATACAAGATTCATTAATAGCAGTAATAAAAGGAAACTTGATATATCAGAAATTAAAATTTATAATACAACCCGATTTCAGTATATCCCTAAGGGATGAAAATAAAGAAAGATCTTTAACATTATACTATAAGTTAGATGGAATAAAAATGCAAAAAGGAAGTAAAGTTATTAGTATAGAAACCAAAATGGTTTATGCTATGACTGGAAACCATCATGTGAAGAAACAAACGGAATTAGGAATAATAGTACCAAAGTTATATAATGATATATTAGAAAAAATTGAGCATAAAGAAGAATCTCAAATAACAATCCCAGAAGAAATTACAATAGATTTTAGTAATAGACAAATGATTCCAAGACAGAGAATTAAACCAATATTAGAAGGATCTAGATTAAGTTTTAGAAAAGAACAAAATCCTATAAGATTAATTAGATCAATGAGTATGACGAGTAGAAAGATAGATTTAATAAAAATAGATACTGATAGTTTGAAAATAAAAATAATAATATTTGACGAAACAATAACAAGAGACTGTATAGCAGAAATTAATACAGGAGCTACCAAAAGTTTTATTCATATAAGCAAGGTAAATGAAGAAAATTGTAAGTGGATAGAACCTCAGACTTACAGATATGCAGAAAATGATAGAGAAATATTTATTACTAAATGTACTAATTTAAAGTTTAAGATATTAGACTTGGAATATAATATAAATATAGGAGTAATAGAATATGATAGTTCGAGTGAATTATTATTAGGAAGCGACTTCTTAAAAATGATAAATTATAAAATTAATAATAATGGAATAAAAATAGTAGATCAAGGAAAAGAAAGATTTATAGAAAAACTATGAATATACAAGAAAAATTAAGGAATAAGAAAGAAAAGTTAAAGAAGATACAGAGTATGTTAGAAAGCGAAATAGATTCACAAATAAAATATTTAGAATATAAGGAAAGACAAACAAAGTTAGAAAATGATATTAAGAAATTAGTAGAACAGAGTAAAAATACTAGTAAATATTGGATAGATGTTGGAAATGGTTGGAAGAAGCGAATCAACAAATAATAAGATGTCAGACTCAGAATTTATAAAAAATTTATGGGAAGAAATAATAGTTAAGGAAAAACTAAATGCAATAATGAGATTGGTAGAAAAACAAGATAATCAAGAAAATTTGAGACAAATAATAAGAGAAGAGTTAACAAGCTTATGGAATAATTCTGAAATACCTACTTTAAAAATGATACTAGACAAGTTAATAAAATTAGAAGAAGGAAAACAAAAAATTATACCAGAAAAAGAAATTACAAATAAGCCAGAATTAAAAGCCATAAATGCATGGAGAAGAGTTAATGAGCCAATGATGATAGATATAAGTAAAATGAAACCTAATATATCTGAACCAATAGGAAAGGTATTAGACAATTTGGGACAACTTAGTAAAAAAGGAAAGTTCTAATGGAAACTAAAGAACAAAAAGAATATAACGTGATAACATTTTTAAAGAATCATGGAAAAGAAATTTTAGAAAGAGAAAAATATAAGTATGAACCATTAAAAAAGGAAACAAATTGTGAAAGCAAAACTGAGTTTAAGATTGATACAACTGTGATAGAATATTTAAAGTCAAAATTAGAACAACAAAAGGAAGAAGTAGAAGAAATAAGAACGGAGAATAAAAAATTACGATTAAATACTAATGAAGAATGGTTAGAAAAATATAAAAAATATAAAAATAAATATAAAGAAACTAAAAAGGAACTAAAAGATGTAAAAAGAGATTTAAGACAAACGAAAAAGGAATTAAATGAAAAAACAGAAGAAAATAAAAAAGAAATAGAAATATTGAAAAAACAATTAAATAAGTTAAAAGGGAAAAAGAATACAAGTGAAGTTTCTAGTACTGTGTCTACAAATAATAAAACAAGTACTAGTGAATCGGAACAAGATAATTTAGGAAAAACAGTGAATATAATAGAAGAATATAACAGTAATTATGAAGAAAATTCTGAAATAGAAATAGAAAATAAAAATATAATAGAAGCTTTAGAAAGAATGAAAAATGTAAATGCAGTAATAAAACAAGAATCAAATAGTGACCAAGAAGATAAAGAAAATTATACTGATATAGAAACTGAAGAAATAAAAAATGAGGAGATGGATAACTACCCAGAAGAAGAAGTAACCGACCATAATATGGAAGTTATAACAAGATATAGGAACACGATACCAAAACACATACCAATAGGACAACATAATGAATTTAAAGAATTTATAGGATCAATGTCACAAGGCGTAAACTTAAATGGATACTTTTTAGACTTAGATAATGTATATGAAGAACAAGAAATTAGTAGGAGAATAACTGATTGGAATTTAGGAATGTATATAGCATTAATGAACTCCACTCATACAGATGAGTTAGAATATACTTATAACTTGATCTCAAAAACGTTAATTGGAAAGGTAGCATATTGGATAGAATCTATAGAATATCAGTTAAAAACTGAAGTACTAAGGTATGCAACGGATTGGAAATCAATGTTACAAATATTTGATATGATATTAAAAAGAGAATTTTTAGGAGAACCTTGGATAGTAGCTAGAGACCAAGTTCTAATAGAAAGAAAAATAGAAATAATAATGAATCTAAATAATATGAAATGCTGTAAAATTAATAGGTTACCAGAATATACTATAAGTTTCACTAAATTCTTTTATGAAGCTAGATTCTTACCCGAAGAAGGACATATATACCAACAATTATATTATGATCATTTACCAGAACCTTATAATACTGAAATAACTAAGGAATATAATAAGTTAGAACCTCGTGAGAACACTCTCGGTGAAAGAATAAGAGTACTAAGAGGATATCTAATGAGAAAATGTGAAGAATATAGGGTACAACAGAAGGTTAAAAAGGATAAAAAACTAGGATTAAGAGAAATATGTGGATTCACTGAAAGAAGATTAGTATTTGGATGTGAAGATAAAAAACCCTATAGGAACTATAAGAAGAGGTATAATAAGAAAAAATCATATGATAAGTACAGAAGCAAACAAAATAGAAATAATTATCCTTATAAATACAACAAATATAAGAGAAAAAGATTTAGGAAATTTAGAAATACACCAGAAAATAGGAGAAGATATAAAAATAAGAGAAAGTTTAGAAGAAAACCTTTTAAAAAGAAAGATATAAGTGAATGTAAATGTTGGAATTGTAATGAAAAAGGACATTATGCTAATAAATGTCCTAAACTGAAAGAAAAGAAAGTAAAATATATAAATACATCACAATTCATAATGGAAATAGAACAAATTAAAGAAGATGACAATAGATGGTATGAATATGAAGAGTTTTATATTAGTGAAACTGATAATGAAATAAACTTTATAAATTATGAATCATCTAGTGAAAGCAATTGGGAGGAATGGTAGCAATATACATAGAAGCAGATGTAGAATATAAAAAATATAAATTCCTAAAACAAAAAATATTTATAGACAGTGGAGCAGATCTATGTCTAGTAAAAAAAGAAGTTTTAGCTTCGTATAGATGGGAAAAATCTAATACACATAGAACTAGGGTATCAGGATTTAATGAACAAAAGAAGGAATTAGATGTAATAGCAAAAAACATGAGAATAAAGCTAAATAAAACATTATTCAGTTTACCTATTGTATATCAGAATAAGATGAAGCAATCTATATTATTAGGAAATAACTTTTTAGATTATTTTAAAACACATATAGTAACTTCAAATTCCCTATCATTACAAACTCCGTGTAATAAGTGGATAGTATTAAAAAGAATTATGCCAATAAGTACTATAAATACTATAAACAATTTAAGAATAGAAAGAAATAATAATCTACAAGAATTAACCAAAAAATATAATAATTTATTAAAATCTAACTTCGGAGAAAATCCTATGAGTTTATGGGATAAGGAAAAAATATATGCTGAAATAAAATTATTAAACCCTAATGATATAATAAGATCTAAACCTATAAGGTATAGCCCTTCAGACCAAAAAGAATTTGATAATCAAATCAATGAATTATTAAAACTAAAATTAATACAAGAAAGTAAAAGTCCACATAGTAGCCCGGCTTTCCTTGTAAGAAAACATAATGAACAAAAAAGGGGAAAAGCCCGTATGGTAATAGACTATAGAGAATTAAATAAGAAAACTATATTTGATGGATATTTCTTACCATACAAAAGAAATCTTATAAATAGACTAGGAAATAAGAAATGGTTTAGTAAATTCGATTGTAAAAGTGGATTTTGGCAAATAAAATTAACCAAAGAATCAAGGTCTTTAACAGCCTTTAGTGCTCCGCAAGGACATTATGAATGGATAGTATTACCCTTTGGATTAAAAAATGCGCCACAAATATTTCAACGAAGAATGGACCAAATCTTTAGAAAATTAAAAGATTTTTGTATAGTATATGTAGACGATATATTAATATATAGTGAAACTTTAGAAGAGCATATAAAACATTTAGAGCAATTTATAAAAACAATAGACCAGCATGGAATATTACTTTCTGAAAAGAAATCTGAAATATTTAAGAATAAGATAGAATATTTAGGATACAAAATAGATAAAGAAGGTATACAATTACAAGACCATATAGTAACAAAGATTGTAAATTTTAAGGACAAATTAGAAAATAAAAAAGAGGTACAACAATTTTTAGGAATAATAAATTATGCCTCAGATCATATTAAAGACTTACCTAAATTAAGAAAACCATTACAGGAACTAACAAAAAATAAACCTTTTGGATGGACAAAAGAACATGAAAACTGTATAAAAATTCTTAAGGAAAAGGTGAAAGATTTACCAAAACATAGAATACCCATAGAAACAGATCATTTAGAATTATATACTGATGCTAGTGATATAGGATGGGGAGCAGTCCTAATAGCATATGAGAAGGATGACATAGATAAAGAAAATACACATATATGTGGATATGCAGGAGGAACTTGGAAACCTAATGAATCAAACTACCACATAAATGAAAAAGAACTATTAGCTGTAAAATATGGGATTAAAAAGTTTCATTATCATTTGTTACCTGTTAAATTTGTAGTAAGAACAGATAATACTCAAGTGAAAGCTTTTATTACTAATAAAATAGAATTATTACCAGAATTAAATAAAAGAAGAAAATGGCAATCTTTTTTCTGTTGTTATGATTTTGTAATAAAAAATATATCAGGAACAAAAAATGTGTTAGCTGACTATCTTAGCAGAGAAAATAAACAATGAAAATAGAATATACAAGAAGACAAGCTCAACCATGGAAAATCGAATCAGGATCTTTAATAATATGGACTACTACTTCAGAAGCTGTAGAATTTATAAAAAATTTTGCTCTCGAAGGATTAGATGAAAATAACACAGAAAAACTAGAAGAAGCATATAAAGGATTTCTAGAAATAGAAAAACACATTGGTTATTATTTCGCTCCTAACAGAAGGAATATTGATGAATTATTAATATCAATTATCAGAAAATTAAATACCATTGAATGTCATGCATTTTGTTTTTGTAAAGGGAAAATTTAATTGTTTGTTGTTCTTAGCAGGATAACAAAAGATGGAAAATTTTGAGAAATATATCACTGATGTTACATCTCATATATCAACCAATAATGAAAAAATCACCAAACTCCAAAAGGAGATAGAAACCCTGGTTCAGGAGAACCAACATTTTCTGAAACAAATTATGGAAGCTGTAAAAGACAAAACAACTCTACAAGCTTCAGTTGCAATCCCTACAATAAAACCTATGACATTTTCATCAAAGCTTGTAACCATGCCATCACCTTCAACCAGCATATCAACTACTCTGTCAAATTTATCAATGAGTGATAAGCTGAAATACTCACCTGACACAGTAAAAACATACGAGCAAATGATGAAATATTATGATTATAAATCTAACCCTGATATTTGCAGACTGACAAAATCTACAAAATATCCCAGATACATTTGTTGTGAAAATGCAAAACCTGACATAGTATATAACCTGTTTATACATGGTTTTGTTGACAAGATCTTAACAAATGAAACCATGTATTGTATATCAAAGCTACCAAGTATAATTGTCAAATCCGTGGAAGCTATGATACGGGAAATGGGAGCAGGCTCATACGGAATACAAGTTTTTGATGCATCAACCGATCTAGTTGGAAAACCCATAATAATATGTCAACTATTTAAACTGGGAAGGAATATGACAGATATTGTGGGAGAAACCAAAAGCTTGAAATTACCAAATCCTTGTGATATCAACAAATTCCAGGAATGGTTATGTGAAAAACGAGCTATTGGACTAGCTACCCTCAGGTCCAAAATACAAGATATACTACGAGCTCGGAAAGCTATAATCATTTCTGAAAGCCATGGTGGAGGTTTCACCGAAAGTATAATAACTTTATATTATGATAATATTATACAAAATTCAGGTACTAATGCATTAGAAATGATGCTTGATAAAATAGAAAACCTGAAATATAATCATGCAAAACATACTACTGAATATTATCAAAGGATAACAGGTCCTCGAAAAAGACCTATTATCAGTCTAAGAAATGATGACAAAGGGATGAATTCTGATCCCTTTGCATAATACAAAAATGGTGTAATACACCAGAATATTGCAAATTGAATGGTGAAAACCAAAAAGTTATATTACCAGGAGATTCCAAAAATATCATGGCAGACAAAGATAAAGAAAGAAGAAAAGAAAAAGCAGATTCCCTGGAAAAAGACGACAAATCCTGCAAGATATCATGGCAGACACAAAAGATAAAGATGAAGAAAATATGAAGAGATGACAAAAGAAGAAATGGCAGACAAAGAAAAGAAAAGATTCCTGAATTATTAGTAATTATGTGAAAGAAACCGGTTATCCCGGTAATCTGTAACCATATAGAAAGACTACTATAAATAAGTCTATACATGAAATGGAAAGGATATCTGAAAATTTCTGAAGTTCAATTCTCTCTCTCTCAATATGTCTGGCTAAAACTTCTTCAATCTCTATAAACTCTGCTAGGAATATATCATAATAATAGAAACAGATTATTTTATATGTATTGTATACAATCAGAATTGGTTCAGAAAAATAATATCTTGACGAATAGCGATATGGAAGAGACCGTGTGAGGACTCCTGCATCCAGCCAAAGAATATCCAAGAAGCTTGGAGAGCGTTGTGGATAACAGGGCAAGGGTGAGTTGAGACTTCCGGTGACCAGAAAGCTATTGTAAGAGGTAAAAATTCTGATTCAAATCTGATTGTATGTGATAACATTATAAAATAATGTTTTCTAAGATTATGATGTATAATTAGTATGAGGTTATAGAGATGATTTCATTTAAAATAATGAATTTGTTTTTGTCTATTGCTGATTACATGCAAAAAATAACCATATTAATTAATATGAAACCTACCCTCGCCTTCCCTCTTTAGGGTTGTGTAGATCTTTAAACATATATAATGAAATTGTTTGGTTTAAACACCCATCTTTAAACATATATAAACACCCAGAAATTGGAGGCATACCGAAGCCAGAGACTGAGCTCCCATGAGCTTTATCCTCTCAAGGTCAGGGGTGGCCACCACATCAGTAAAATTCTTTGGAGTCACGCCATGGTATGACCAATCCCAAGCATGCTTCGTGGATCCAACCACGGTATTCCCTCGGCGGAACCCTAGAGAGGCTGGAAGGCGCCTGTAGTAGCAGCAGCAGGAACAGCAGCAGTGATAGGAGCACTGTGGCCCTCAGCTCCCTCAGTTGAAGCCTCCCCCATGGGCTCCTTGTGTTTCCTCAAGAAAATAGGCTCTGTGGCCTTCCCTCGAGTGTCTAGGCCTGCAAGGCGACCTTTTTTCATTCTAGCAGTCTCTTCAACATGAGGAATATTATCCTCGTTGATCTCCTTAGCAGCTGCAAAACAAGACAAAAAAAACAAAATAAGTGGTGTCAATAACGCATGAAATGAAATAAAATTGAGAAGGGAAGAAAAATACCCTGTTGAGAAACAGAGGATAGTCCCACGTGAATGAGGGAGAACTCCTCTAAGAGAGTCCAGCTGGTAGTAGTGTCGTCATCCCGAGTAAGCTCATTATAAATAATAGTTTCCTCAGGAGTTAAGAGAATGGATTTGAGGCTACCATCACTAACCTTCCCGAAGGAAGATCTGAAGAGTGTGCCCCAGTCGTCATTCTCCCAACGTAACCCGACGAAACTATTATTCCAATTTTGTTGTTATCAGGAATGGAGGCGCTGTTAAAGATATGCTTACATTTGGGCCTTTACTTAACATAGACCCAACCACAAATACTAGAAGAGCTGTTATAACACTGAAAGACCTTCCTAAAAACAGCTACAGAGAGGGGAAAACCTTCCCTAAGGCAGCAGACCATAAAACATAAAATGTTCCTCCAAGCGTTTGGAGGAAGCTGACATGGATTGATTTGTAAATCAGCTAGAAGATGAGGAATGAAGGGATGGAAAGGAAACCTTGGCCCAGCATTAAGGGCATCTGTATAGATAAAGAGAGTGTCGGGTTTCCAGTGATAAGTACGGTCACCACCAGAAACTGGAACTAATCTAAGAGGAGGAAGAACGTTATAACGTGCATTTAATTTATCGAAATCAATGTTGTGCCAAGTGTTACAATGATTAAAAGAATCGAGATGTGTAGTAGAGGGATATTCATCCCCCCTAGTGTTAATTATATCGATTAAAGACATGTACGAAGAACAGATCTCGATATCCTTACCTCGTTTTGAAGTCGAGGCTATCTTGGCCGCCCTCTCGGAATTCTTGTCAGCCATTAGTAAAGCTGGAAAAGCCTGAAACCTGAAAGGAGGGAAGCTGGAAAAATAAGGGAGGAAAGTTGAGAAAGGAGGAGGTTAGAGTGTTTTAGAAATGAATGTGTGAAAATGAAGAGTGGAGAGTGTGAATGAAAGCACACTCCTCCCACTTTTATATAGGATAAAAAGGGGGAAATTGGGCCTAGAAAAGCCCATTTAGGCCCAAAAATAAGAAGGTTCTGGAATTATCCAGGAAATTCCTGGAAAAATCAAGAGAAAAAACTTGAGATTTTGAAGATTCTGGAAGAATCAAGAAAAACCTTAGAAGAATTTGGAATTTGGGCTTAGAAAATAAAAGCCCAGCTCAGAAAAACAAAAAGCCCTGTTTGAGGCCCACATGATTTAAAAAAAAGGGGGGTGGAAAAGAAGCCCAGCTAAAAACAATGGGCCTGAATTTGAACCCAAAAAGTTAGCCCAAATTAAATTGGAAGCCCAGAACTAGGGGTCCAATTAAAGGGCCTGAAAGAAAATAGGCCCAATAAAACAAACGCAATTGAAATGGGCCCAAGTTTTAACCCATTAAAAAGTTGGCTCAAAAGAATCCAATTCATGGGCCCAAATTCAGGATGGAAGAAATTTAGCCCAGATTTAAGGGCCCAAATCCAAGTATATGCAAAAAAATAAATATATATATTCCTGACCCAATTCGATCAGGACTTGCATTAAAATCCTAGTCGAATGAATTGAGGTCGAATTTCCTTCGACCAGGGCTGAAAAAAGGAGCTATTTCGGTCAAGAAAAGAATCCTGACCAAAAATTCCTGGTCGAAAATGATTGTGTCATTCGACCAGAAAGCCAGAATAATTTCAAACCTTTTTTCTTGACCCTGTCGACCAGGAAGCAAGGTAAAATCCTGGTCGAATGGGCCCTGCCCGAATTTTTGTCGACCTGGACAACCGAAAGAAGGTTAATTCGGTCAGAAAACGAGAATCCTTACCGAAAGGGAAGAAAATCCTAGTCTAAAAAAAATAGGGGGAAATCCTGGCTGAAATTCGACCAGGATTCCCAATCGAATGCACCCTCCTCGAATTTCCTTCGACCAAGGCACAGCAGAGGCTAATTCGACCAGGATCCTGGTCGAACAGGATTCCTGGTCGAAATCTGTATTAAAAAAAAAGGAAAAAGAGGGAAGAAAAATTCCTGAAAAATTATAGAAATTAAGGAAATTCCTTAAAATATTTTCTGAAAAATGTTAATATTTTCAGAAATAAGGAATAAATCCAGAAAATTAAGGATAAATCCCAGAAATTAAGGGAAAGATCCAGAAAATTAAGGAAAAACCCCGGAATTAAGGGAAAAATCCAGAAAATTAAGGAAAAATCCTAGAATTAAGGGGAAAATCCATAAAAATTAAGGAAAAATCCCAGAATTAAGGGGAAAATCCAGAAAAATTAAGGGGAAAAATTCCTGGAAATTAAGGAAAAATCCCAAAATTAAAGGAAAAATTCCTGAAAATTAAGATAATTCCTGAATAAAAGGAATAAAAGTAAATCGTTGTAAATGTGTAGGTCGCTCCACACTTTACGCAAAAACGATACCCTGTAAGGGAACAAATGAACTTAACTTCTGTGAAACCTAGTCTCTGTTTCCCAAAAGTTGGGGGGCAAATGATAGGGATAAATAAATCCTGATTGTGTAGTATTACATTGATTATACAAGGTATGGGCTGCTAGGCCCAATAAGAAGATGTATGATATTCAGACCAGAAAGGTTAACATATTGATCAGGCCTGATGGACCAGATCAGGCCTGATGGAACAAACAAGGCCCAAAGCCCTGATTATTTATTAATTCCTTAAAATATTTTCTGAAAAATGTTAATATTTTCAAAAATAAGGAATAAATCCAGAAAATTAAGGATAAATCCCAGAAATTAAGGAAAAAATCCAGAAAATTAAGGAAAAATCCCAGAATTAAGGGAAAAATCCAGAAAATTAAGGAAAAATCCCAGAATTAAGGGAAAAATCCAGAAAAATTAAGGAAAAATCTAGAAAAATTAAGGGAAATAATTCCTGGAAATTAAGGAAAAATCCCAGAATTAAAGGAAAAATTCCTGAAAATTAAGATAATTCCTGAATAAAAGGAATAAAAGTAAATCGTTATAAATGTGTGTAGGTCGCTCCCCACTTTACGCAAAAACGATACCCTGTAAGGGAACAAATGAACTTAACTTCTGTGAAACCTAGTCTCTGTTTCCTAAAAGTTGGGGGGCAAATAATAGGGATAAATAAATCCCGATTGTGTAATATTATATTGATTATACAAGGTGTGGGCTGCTAGACCGAATAAGAACATGTATGATATTCAGACCAGAAAGGTTAACATGTTGATCAGGCCTGATGGACCAGATCAGACCTGATGAAACAAATAAGGCCCAAAACCCTGATTATTTATTAATTTCGTAATTAATTAATAAGGGAGAAAAATAGCTATTTAGATAAGTCCTAGTGGGGATATAAATCCTTGTAGATTGGCCTCCAAGGAACCTCATAGGATAATCATCTTCCTACTTCATAGGACTCCTAAGTCCATCCTAATTCAGAGACTTGACCACCAAATCTCCTATACCAAGTCCAATTCAAGGACTCCCACATCTATATAAGGGGCCTTACCCCACAGATCAGAACTACGTTTTTTTTGGCTTGATTCTCTAATTCACGGAGATATGTAGGCATCTCGTAAAGGCAGAGTTCAGCTACGAAACACGAGAGCAGCCATTAAAGGCCTTGAGCTCCCGAACCTTAGTAATAAATACAACAAATAATAACCTTAGTTTTCAATCCATAACAGATTTAATGGTGGAGGAATTAATTAATAATGGCTGATAATTATTTATTTATGAAATAAATAATTAATTGGCAAATTTAATAATTGATTAAATGAGATTTAATTGATTATAAATTAATTAGGAAAATGTTCTTAATATTATTAATTAAGAATTAAATTTTTGGAAATTAAATCGAGAGAGAGAATTATTTTAAAGTGTTTAGAAAAAGGATTAATAATTAAAAGGAGTTTTAATTATTAATGAGAATAATAAAGGGTTAATAATAATAATATTTTATGGGAAAATTTTCAGCTGAAAATTTTACCTATAAATACACTATTATAAACCCTATTTTTGCCTCAACCTAAAAATTTTACAAAACCCTAATTCTCTCCACCTCCTCCTTCTCCATTACATCGTTTTCTTGGTGGATACCGGTGGAGTGCTTCACACTTGAGGAGTAGCTGCTAAGGATCTCCGCTCGTGGTTCTTGAATCGCTATTAAAGACCTCCATCTTTCCATTAATGTAAGTTTCTTAAGGTAAACATACTAAACTACGAATTAAATATTATTTTTCGCATGGATCCTGCAGAGGGTTTCATTTTTTTTTAAGATTTAAGTTTACGTTTTCGCTGTGTTTATGTGCTAAAAACCCTTCAATGGAATCAGAGCTACTTGCAAAAAGTTTTTAATTCGTTTATCTGTTTAGCTGTTTTCGATATATGAGCATGTACGTGATTCGCCATGATTTGATGTTGATATAATATGCTTATATATGTATGGTTTTGAATATATGATATTCATGTGAGTTGTATAATCTTAAGATGATTATGTAATCTGTATATATACTGATATATACATGATTTATGTTTGTTCTAATTATGAGAATCATATTAGATACGGATTCTAAATTGGGTGCTGCAGATTTGCTGAAATCTGGGTCTGGTGTCCGATTTACGCAAACGAATACCCTATTCCATAGGTAAACGAGCGTCTGAACAAAACAGATAGCTAAAGCTATCAACGACCATCTGTAAGGCGTTTGACATCGTTCACTGCCCGTAAACAGTGATTCTTATTTTTCTGATTTGATTCTGATTTTTCTGATTTTTGTCATGTATTTTTTTTATGATTAGATCATGGATAATATGATATGTTAAAATCAGATTATGTATTTTAACATGCTTTTATGTGTTGTATGAGCATGGTGGATGGTTATGGCCTTTTGACCTTAGTGTAATGGTTTTGGTTTTGGTTTTAAATACGACTTGCATGTCGTCAATCTTTGTAATCATAAATCTCGAATATAACTCGAGTTATTCTTGTAAGTTCATTAGATTAGTTTTACTTTCAATCATGTAATGTAATTGAAGACTCAATAAGGCTATCCAATAGAGGCGATACAAAGAAGAAGACGAGGCATACAAGAAGTCTAAACAAAGAAGAAGACTTATGTAATAAGTAGTTGTATTTATTTCCATCACCATATTAGATTGACCTTGATCTTTATCATGAGCTTGATAAAGATCACATAGGATGGGGCCATAACCAAACACATTTACTTTATTGCACTTTACATTTACTTGTTTATTTAATTTTATATATGAGATATATGCCTATGTTTACCATGCGATGATAGATTTAGGTGAACTTAAATCAATATAATGCGTGCTCTAGAAAATCTAGAATATGAATCATTTCTTGCCTTAACAATAAATATTATGAATACGATCATGAGATTCTTGTGTTTATGAAACACGTAATTGAATATGAATTTTCAATATTGAGAGAAAGGATGATTCTGTCAACAACAGATTTCTATCTGTAAGAAAGGGTTATTAAGTGACGCCTCTTGACAATGCTCCACCCGATCTGGGAATCATCTGATTATCGATTATTGATTTGAAATATTTAATTTAAAAGAAAGAATCTCTTTATAATATGATTATGATTGTAACACAATATAATCCCTCTAAAATTAAATAATATCAAGTAGTAATTGGCCAATGACACAACGGGCTTGTGTCGGTCATAGCCTTCCAACATGGTAGAAAATGGTTCTTATTTTTAAATCATTGTCGTTTCGTGCTACAGCCGAGGGCTTTGATTTCGAAATAAGAAATACTTGTCTATTACATAGAGATGTGTACATTGAATTAGAATCTAAAGGTCGGTACGTGCTAGAGCCGTGAGTCGTTGGAGACTGCTTCAATTGTATAAAATGTTGGGTTAGACTTGACTTAGAATATTGAGTTTGTCGTGCCACAGTCGTGACTCAATTATTCAAGAGGCTAAACTTATATTAGGGAATAACATAAGATGTAATTGACAAGAGTTGTCTGCCTATTGAACATCACATGACGTTTCGTGCCACAGCCGAGGTTGTGTGATGGAATGTAGGATCCCTATTCCCACTAGCATTATGAATGCTTAATTTTCACTTAGGGGTTGAAAAAATTAGATAAACTAGTGGGAGACACTTATGAATAAAGACCCGATTCATATTGTGTTTTGAAATGAAATTGAATATTTGCTAAGTGTTGTTATGTGTTTATCATTTACAGATTTACTATATTCGTCATGTCTTCTGCACTATCACTCCAGAGCATACTAGATGCTCACAAGTTGACTGGTCCTAATTTAGCTGTTTGTTTTTACTGTAACAAGTTGGGGCACTGGAAGAGGAACTGCAAGGTTTACCTTGCAGAATTGAAGAAGGGTAGTAAGACTACCGCTTCTGATTCAGGCATGTTCATGATCGAAGTTAATATGTCACTAGGTAAAATTTCTACTTGGGTATTAGATACCGCCTGTGGTTCTCATATTTGCAATTCGTTACAAGGACTAAAGGGAAGTAGGACTCTTGAAAAAGATGAGGTGATTCTACGAATGGGAAATGGAGCAAGGGTTGCGGCCATATCTGTAGGATCATTTAGTCTACATATACCTACGGGCAAGACTATTATTTTGAATAATTGTTATTACGTTCCCTCTATTGTGAGGAATATTGTTTCTATTCCTATGTTGGATTTGGATGGTTTTTCATTTATTATTAAGAATAATGAATGTTCTATCCTTAGAGATAATGTTCTTTATGGACGTGGTATTTTAAATAATGGTCTGTTTGTATGTGATGTAGAGTATGATTTACTTCAGATTGAACAAACTAATAAAAGAAAATGAGATGATGAAAATCTGACCTATTTATGGCACCGTAGGCTATGTCATATTAGTGAAAATAGACTGCGGACATTGCATAAGGAAGGGTTACTTGACCCCTTTGATTTTGAATCATATCCTACATGTGAGTCTTGTCTATTGGGTAAAATGACCAAATCTCCATTTAGTGGACATGGAGAGAGGGCTGCAGATTTGCTAGGATTGGTACACACAGATGTATGTGGACCAATGTCTACGCAAGCCATGGGTGGATTTTCGTACTTCATTACTTTCATAGATGATAGATATAGATTCAGATATGTGTATTTGGTGAAACACAAGTCTGAAGCCTTTGAAAAGTTCAAAGAATATAAACATGAAGTGGAGAAACAAACCAAACACAGTATTATAACTCTTCGATCAGATCGAGGTGGTGAATACTTGAATGGAGAGTTTCTAGATTATCTCAAAGAAAATGGTATAGTCTCCCAGTGGACTCCTCCATATACTCCATAGTTAAATGGGGTAGAACTTTGTTAGACATGGTTCTGTCCATGATGAGCTATGCGAATCTTCCAGTATTCCTATGGGGTTATGCATTGGAAACCTCAGCATATTTACTGAATAAGGTGCCTTCCAAATCTGTTCCTCAAACACCATATGAGATATGGAAAGAAAGGAAACCGAGACTTAAACACGTTAGGATTTGGGGATGTCCAGCTTATGTCAAGAAAGTTGACCTAGATAAGCTGGAATCTCGATCCGTAAAATATAATTTTGTGGGATATCCTAAAGAGACTTTGGGGTATTACTTTTACACCGATCATCGGGTGTTTGTCTCCAGACATGCTACCTTCTTGGAAAAGGAGTTTATCCTTGAAGGAAACAGTGGGAGAAAAATTGAACTTGATGAAGTTCAAGAAGCACAAACTACTACGGATCAAGTGGAAACACCTGTTCAGACTGAACAACCTTCTGTGGAACAGCCCATTCGTAGGACAGGGAGAGTGTCTCACTAACCTGAGAGGTATTATGGCCTTGTCATTGAGAATGACAATGAGTTGTCAATCATTGATGACGATGACCCTGTGACCTATAATGAGGCTATGAGTAGTGTTGACTCAGAGAAATGGCATAGTGCCATGAAATCCGAAATAGAATCTATGTATACCAACCAAGTATGGACTCTGGTTGAGGCGCCTGATGGTGTTAAGCCTATTGGGTGCAAGTGGGTATACAAAAGAAAGATTGGAGCAGATGGCCAGGTGGAGACCTATAAGGCCAGGCTCGTGGCAAAAGGATTCAAACAAAGGCAAGGGCTTGACTTTGATGAAACTTTTTCACCTGTAGCCCTATTAAAATCAATTCAAATTTTTCTTGCGATTGCTGCTTACTACGACTATGAGATCTGGCAAATGGACGTGAAAACGGCCTTCCACAATGGGGAACTTGAGGAGGAAGTGTATATGACACAACCAGAGGGTTTTCTTTCCAAGGGAAATGAACACCTAGTGTGTAAGCTGCTGCGAACAATATATGGTTTAAGGCAAGCTTCTCGTAGATGGAACATCCGTTTTGATGAGACAATCAAAGAGTTTAGTTTTATCAAAAACATAGATGAACCATGTGTCTACAAGAAGATTAGTCGGAGCGCGGTAACATTTCTTGTGTTGTATGTGGATGACATACTTCTTATAAGAAATGATATACCGATGCTACAATCAGTCAAAGTATGGCTATCAAAGAACTTCACCATGAAGGACTTGGGAGAAGCATCCTACATTCTCGGTATGAAGATCTATAGAGATAGATCTATAAGAATGATAGGTCTTACCCAGGGTGCATACATCCAGAAAGTGCTTAAAAGGTTTAGCATGGAAAACTCCAAAAGAGGTCTCATACCGATGAGCCATGGAGTGTCCCTTTCCGAAAAAATGTCTCCTAAGACACCTGAGGAAAGAGAGCGTATGAGTAAGATTCCTTATGCTTCAGCAATAGGATCTATCATGTACGCGATGTTGTGTACAAGGCCTGATGTTGCTTATTCAATTAGTGTGACGAGCAGATATCAGTCCAATCCAGGTGAAGACCATTGGAAAACAGTGAAAAATATCCTTAAGTACTTGCGAAGGACTTAGGACATTTTTCTTATTTATGGTGGTGAATCTGAGTTGAAAATAGAGGGTTATACTGACTCTAGTTTTCAATCAGAAAGTGATAGAAAATCCATGTCAGGGTACGTGTTTACTCTGAATGGTGGTGCAATTCAGATTGTTGAAAGAGGAGATGTCAATGTCGAGAGAGTTGACACACATAACAACTTAGCAGACCCACTCATAAAGCCGCTTTTTCAGAGTCACTTTGATCGTCATAAAGACAAGATGGGTATTAGATACCAGAGTGATTGGATTTAGTACAAGTGGGAGATTGAAAGAGATATGTCCTAAGTCCAATCATGTATGAGGATTTAGGAATAACTTTTATGTAATATGTTTTGATTTCATTGATATTAATAAAAGGCTTGTTTTGTTTTTATTGCGTGCTCTATCTATTTATATGTTTAAATAAGATATACCACAGTTTAGAGTAAAGCTTTTTATGGATTGTGATGAGATCATAATAATGAGACCTAAAAGATGATAACTCTAAATTTAAATAGTTCCTGGTTGTAGGATTACTAACTGGTAATTAATAATCCGCAAATATCGGTACATACTATGCTTGCTTCATTATGAAGGATGTCTGTTCTCATAGACATTTGTGTGGTGACACTATAGCTAGTATGTAGGTGCTTATTATAGAATAAGTTCACTGAACATGACTCACACAGCTGAACAACTGATGGAGTTCACTCATGTGTTAGCAGTTGTTCACATAGTGATAGTTGTACAAGTATCCTTAGACTTTAGGTCATCATAGTCATCTTGTGTACACTAAACTATGCTTTGGTTTAGTTTTTAGTTTCAAGGGACAATTATAAGGGCTCTACTGGGTATAAGAATTTGTACACGAAGATAGTGTATGATCAATAAAGGATCTACCCCTTCCAGTGTAGGAAGAGAATGTTCAATGCTGATCCACTTATGTTAGTTCAGGAATCTCTGGCCAGAGTGAATGAAATTAGAAAGGAGTTTCTAATTTACATTAAATAGAACTAAGCGTAGTGAATGGGAAAGCAAGTGATTAAATAAGATAGGCTTGACACAAGTTCCATGCCTTGTATTTAATCGTGACATTGCAGGGTAGAAGGAATTAATTGTACGGTAACTACTCACTGAATAGGTTCTTGGTATTCTAAGCAGTGAATTCATATTATCCGGATAGTCGCGATATGCTGAGAAGTATCCCTCACGATGTAGAATAAATATGATTAATTAATTAATCATATTTAATGAATTAGAGAATTTATATAAATAATGATAAAATAGTTTTATTATTATTTATTTCTACTACCGGCTTAATATTGAACCTACAGGGTCACACCATAAAAGAGAATGATTTAATGGTGGAGGAATTAATTAATAATGGCTGATAATTATTTATTTATGAAATAAATAATTAATTGGCAAATTTAATAATTGATTAAATGAGATTTAATTGATTATAAATTAATTAAGAAAAGGTTCTTAATATTATTAATTAAGAATTTAATTTTTGGAAATTAAATCAAGAGAGAGAATTATTTCTAAAGTGTTTAGAAAAAGGATTAATAATTAAAAGGTGTTTTAATTATTAATGAGAATAATAAAGGGTTAATAATAATAATATTTTATGGGAAAATTTTCAGCTGAAAATTTTGCCTATAAATATACTATTATAAACCCTATTTTTGCCTCAACCTAAAACTTTTACAAAACCCTAATTCTCTCCACCTCCTCCTTCTCCATTACATCATTTTCTTGGTGGATACCGGTGGAGTGCTTCACACTTGAGGAGCAGCTGCTAAGGATCTCCGCTCGTGATTCTTGGATCGCTATTAAAGACCTCCATCTTTCCATTAATGTAAAGCTTCTTAAGGTAAACATACTGAACTACGAATTAAATATTATTTTTCGCATGGATCCTGCAGAGGGTTTCGGTTTTTTTTAAGATTTAAGTTTACGTTTTCGCTGCGTTTATGTGCTAAAAACCCTTCAGGTACCGCATAGTGTACACCACATAATTCAGTGGCATCCCACCAGACCCTTTGTCACATAGAAAAATAGTCAAATCATATGCATTGTCTGCCCTCAATCAGCTGAGTGAACCACCGAGGAAGGAAACAATGTTTAAATAGAAATTTACAAATAAGGAGGGGAGAGTTTGATTTGTAATGATATCAACAGAACCCTAAGCTACTTACTTCGTATTCTTAACTTTCTCACAGGAAAATAAGCAATTTGTGGGATAGTAACAATTACTCTGGAAACAAGATACGTCTCAAAAGAAATGTATAGGAGTTTAGAGATACAAACCGTAGTACTGATCCACATTCACTTATGAGACTTGGTTGTCATATCAGCCGCTGACTATTATCATACTATCCGAACTTACTGAGGTCACACACTCGGTCCGACAACATTACTTGACATAGGAAATGCAATATTTAGAAATAACATTGTTGTCTCTTTAGCTGACACATCCAGGTTCCACACAAAAGTTGAGCTCTCGCAATCAGACTCGTATTCTTGAGAAGGAACTAGGAATATCTATCGGACATTACTAATAATACATATACGAAGGAGACGTACTCTAAGCTAGGGCAGTTCCAATCAATCCTCAATAGACGTCAGGGTTACACCTCCGAAACCCTTGACTGAACCCATAGACTCGCTCCTCGGATTGAGTTGTTGACTCACATCTATATATATAAACCTTCCTGCATTTTTTTGACTCTACTCCTAACCTAAATCAGGGACTCAAACCTGTAGCTCTGATACCAACTGTGACGGCCTCAACCCTGGGGTCAGGAGTTGACGTCACCAACAACAATAATAAAAAAAATAATATAATTTCACTTACTAACTATACATAACCACGACCCCTTTACCAAGACCTTTTCCAGGTTTAAGTATGATTTATGTTACAATTAATACAAACCAACTTATAACAAACCAAACTGACGCAACTAACTTAATACAGCAACTCAATAGACCATCCTTGGTCCAACACAATTGCCTCAGAGGAGCTTAACACGGAAGGAACTGGAACTCTTCCCTGACTACCACGGAAGAATCTCCGAGGCATCTGTAATACATATATAAATCATTCTGCAAGGGTGAGCAATCAATTGCTCAGCAGTACCACTATATGAATAACCAGTAAAATAATTCATGGTAAGACAATTATAGGAACATAATTCATAACTTGTTAGAAAACAAGTAAAACATACAAAACTGGATATTCCAAAACTAGCATGCTCTGTAAAACGAAATCAACAGTCGTGTGCTGTGCATAATACCAAAGTTCAATTTTAGCATGTTATTTTCATTTCAAATACCACTGTTCCATTACAGGAACCATAAATTATTTGTCCCGTTACGGGGACCACAAACTATTTATTCCGTTACGGGAACCATTAAACCAAAATCAGATATAAAAAAATTGGACGAATTCTAGGGACAGCTGATCAGTCTATCCCACCATAATTTGTTCCGGAACTCAGAGACTAGCTAGGTCTCTATTATGCTGGACTACCAGCGCGCGCATCCGACTTAGCCTCTTACGCAACCACCTGCTGGGCCGTTACCGAATAACGGGCCTCTTACACAACTAACCATCCAATATCTGATCCATTTTTATCCAGTTTTCAAAATCAACTACACCTATCTCTTTTTAAACAATTACAACACACATTCTAAAATCCTTTTCAATTTTAATCACAATCTAGAGATAGGCATTTTCAGAACTTACTATTTCCCCAAAACATCCGTTAATAAAATATAATTAAATACGGGGAATACATAACTTAAAACATTATGTTCTAGTACGTAATTTAAATCAACAACTATTCATATATACTGAACTGTAAAAGATTCGTTTAGGGGTACTTGCCTTGCAGAGCTTTATAACTAATACCGATTGACCTTGGACTGAATTGAACGCTCGGCTTTACCTCCTTACTAACAGACTATCCTGGATCTGACTTTGACACTCAGGTCTTTCTCTTGGAACCTTGCCGAGCTTATCAACTGATCACTATGTTATCTTTGGTCCAACGCCATTTTAGGGTCTCCCGACTAGAACCTACATAGTCGAAATACTCTAGGTTAGACATCTAAGTATGCTTGACATATCCTTGCTAGCAATCTACCCATACGATATCAAATCCCGACTCTTAATTATACATATTATTGTAATACATGCATCAGTTAGGGTTTACGTTCTCAAAAATCGGTTCGGTGTTCGTTTTCTGAAAATACGTATACTCGTCCTTGTACGAAATTAGGGTTATTGGTTTTGGTAAAACATTTCACTACAACATACAATCAGGTTTCGCATAAAACATAAATATATATTTACTTATACTCGCTCGACGTCCCGATAATTACCGGATATGCTCCCGTATTTCCGTAGTTCGACTTTCCGAAAATCGGGAAGCACTTCTTTTATTTATCGGCTAATCCGCCGAAGCAATCCGACGTCAATCACATCAATCAACCAATCCAAACAATTAATTCAACAACAATCGCAATCCACTTCACAAGTCCCAACCATAATCAGTTACGCAACTAAAATCTCGATGAAATCTTTATATACCCGATAAATATTTTTTGTTTTAACTATAACTTTACAAACTAAATTAATCTTTTAAAATTTTTAGGACTCAAAATTAATTCATCATAGTCCACCGTCAGCTCATCGAAATTCATCGCTGACGGTGGTAAAATCCGGAGGTACCCGTGTCGGGTTTCCAGTCATGAGTTTCACCGATTAATCGCAATAATTCCCGCACAAAAATATACTTTCTTTCATGAAACCAATCAAGTAATTCCTGCAGAAATTAATTAAAATATTTGAGAGAATTTCCATCAAAACACACGCGTACAAACACGCGCCAACAACACAAAATGAACATAGAACCGGAAAAACAACCGGCGGAAGCACATCAAACAATGACACACACACTCGATACACTGCAACACACATATACAGAATACATACACACACCTATACACAGCATACATACGCGATTGAACAGGGTAAGCCGGAAATATACGGCAACGGTTCACCGGAGTCGCACGGCGGCGAGAGTACGGGAAGAACAGGGAATACCGAAAGAAAATAGAGGAGGAAGAGATTAACAGGTAGATAAACTGAGAGAGAGAGAGAGAGAGATTGAGAGAGATAATAGAGATCGAAGAGAGAGATGGAAGGGAGGGGATGAGAACCTTTGTTCTTATCAATTTTTTTAGAACACATAATAGTTGAATAACGGAATGCTGCCACGCTTCTATAATTTAACAAAATCACAACACGTGTCCTATTTCTTTCTGTAACCCCAAATTTTTTTCGTGCTTTGCAAAAATAACGAACAATCCTACAGATAAAATTAATTCGAAAAATAATCAAATTAGTCTTAAATATTATAAATATCCCAAAGTTTATGAAATCATAAATTTCGTAATTTAAAAATGATTTCTGAAATGCAATTTATACCCACTTTTATTAATTAAACGAATCAACGCGCTGGTAAAATTAATCCTAAAAATTACCAAAATAATTTTAAAATTCTCGAAATATTCCAAACTTAAATAAATATAAGTTTCAAGTTTTTTGAAGAATCCTCGAACTAAATATGGAATTTACAAATTAACACACTCAGAAAATCATGAGAGGATAAATAATTAACAAAATATTGATTTTTAAATTTTATAAAATCCCAAAAATAATTATTGAAATTATAAAATCATAAAAATAATTTTAAAGACAATCCAAATATTTTTGACAATAAATTTGTCATAAAATCACTTCTAAAAGCGAAATAAAAATAATATGGTGCAACAATTAATCATACAAACAATCCACGCAACCCAACAATCACATATAAATAATAATAAATAAGACACAGAGATCAAAGTTAACATAAAATTCTTTATTTAATTAATTACGCAATAATTACACATTTAAATATTACAGAAATGTACGAGTCGTTATATCTTCTGTGTCAAATTCAAAGAAGATTGCTGCAAAATCTATGACAAATCAAACACCGTGATAGCAAGAACTAAAAGTTTCCCTATTGAATTCAAATATTCAAGGGAAATTGCTTTGCAGGGTGATGTCTAAGAAGATATTCAAATATGGCATAAACGATTTTGTCATTTAAATTTCAATGGTTTAAAGCTTCTGTAGAGATTAAATATGGTACACGGGCTACCAAAATTTATAGGTAATTCTGGAGTTTGTGAAGGATGTGCAATGGAAAAACAACATAGCGAATCCTTTTTAAAATATAGTTCATGGAAACCAAGATCTGCTTTGGAATTAATTCATACTGACTTATGTGGTTAGATACAAAATCCCTAACTAAGTCAAAACAAGTATTTTCTTATCTTTGTTGATGATTTTACCAGGATGACGCAGGTTTATTTCTTGAAAGAAAAATCGGGAACTTTTTAAATCTTTAAAAGATTCAAAGCTTTTGTGGAAAAACAAATTAGCAAATCAATCAAAGCGATCAGTAGTGATATGGGAGGAGAATATACTTATACTAAATTTTAAAATTATTGCAAAGATGAAGAAATTTGGAAGCAATTAACCGCTTGTTATAGCCCTCAACAAAACAGTATCGCTGAGCAAAAAAACCACATCATTGTAGAGATGGCAAGATCGATGATTCATGAGAAAAATTTGCCAACAAAATTTTGGGCAGAAAGTGCTCATACCGCTGTTTACATTCTGAATAGATGTCCAACTAAAGTTGTTCACGGAAGAACTCCTATTGAAGCCTGGAGTGGAACAAAACTAGAGGTGAGTAATTTTAAAATATTTTGTAGTATGTGTTATGCCCATATTCCTACAGAAAGAAGATACAAGCTTGATAAAAAGAGTTAAAGATGTATATTTTGGGTTATGATGAAGAAACAAAACATACAGATTATATAATTTGGAGATTCATAATTTAATGATTATTATAAATTTTATTTTCAATGAACAGGATTTCTGAGATTGGAAAAATAACAAAGTACAAGAGCTTCCTTTTGCAATTGAATAACATTACTACTAGAAATAGTAGATACGACATCGGTGCTTAGACATCGGCATGTAATGCACCCGATGTTAAAATCATGTTTAACATCGGTTTAGAAAAAAGCGATGTTGAATACGAATACTGACATCGGTTTCACATAGTAGGCGTTGTCTATGTTCAGAAATTAAAAAGGCCAAATATGTGCTTTTAACTTTGACATCGGTTAATTTTGTTAACCGTTGTCTATGCTCTTTTTTTAAAAAAATAAAAATTTACTTGTATTTCCCCCCCCCCTTTCCAGTACACTTTTCCCCCGTTTAACTTTAACAAAATTATTGTTCCCCCTTTACACATTTCATTTCCCTCTTTCCAAAACCATCTCCCCTCTCCCCTCTTTCCCTGCAGGCCAGACTCTCTCTCTCTCAAACATCGATGGCAACTCTCTCTCTCTCTCTCTCTGTCTCTCTCTCTCTCTCTCTCGCGAACCTGAACTTCATCTCAAACACCACGACTCTTCCTCATCTCTCTTTTCTTTCTTTCTTTTCTTGCCACTCCCTTTCGTAAACCCTAATTAGAAACTAGTACATAATCAAAACTGAAATTGGACCTGATTAGGAACCAAATCGAGCTTCAAATTGGTAAGGTTAGACCTAAATAGTGGCTTTAGAGCTTGGAAAGGGCCATGGGTTTCGTTCCAAAAATATCGTCGAGTTCTTGTGTACATCTCTCTCTCCCTCGCGCTCCCCCCCTCTCTCTCCCCTGTCTCTCTCCCGATCTCTTTTATTGTTAGTGTTTCAGTTTATTCATTTATGTTAAAGTACATTCTTAGCTAGCTAGTATAGTTCTATTATATATATTTAGGGCTTACCTACTGCTTATATTTTCTACTCTAATTTGGTGAATGTGAGGTGCTAATTTTATCGAAATTAAAAATATATGTGTCTTCTCATAGACAATTGGTAATGATTAGTAAGTTTATTGAGTACTAAATGAGGTGTTATGTTTTTTTATTTTTGTATATTTATATTTGTTTGGGCTTAATTGTTATTTATTTAGGCTAATAGGGATAGGGGTGTGATATGGTTATTGGAAATAATTACATGAAGTTGAAGGTATAAAGCTTTGTTTTGCTGATATTTAGGTTTTGATATTGGGTAAAGAGGAACCTGAAGCAGTGGTGTCGCCTGCAATGATGCAGTACTAAGCAGTTTAAACAAGAGGTTTTTGATAAGGTTCATCTTGAATTCTATGTATTCTATGTATTTATTTTAACATAATTATCCAGTGGTATTCTTTGTAATGCAGTTACGTTTTCATTGAGGTATAACAACATATTTTCTGATTTGAGCAGTCTGAAACAGAAGCAGATAGGATTGATTGGGTAAACAAAATACAAGGTGTTATTGCTTCCCTTTTGAACTCTCAGTTGCGACAGGTCAAACTCTGTAAATTTTTTGCATGTCCTGTTTCACATTAAGCAATCAGATTGGCATTTAAATATTTACGTTTCTGACTAACATGAATCTTCTGCAGCTGAAATCTGGGGGTAACGAGTATAACAATACCTCTTCTGGATCACATGATGAAAGCGCAGACCAGAGTTCGAATCGAGAAGATAATGTGTCTAGGATCCTTAGAGAAATTCCTGGCAATGACATATGTGCAGAATGTGGTGCTCTTGAGCCTGATTGGGCGTCCTTAAATCTTGGTGTTCTGATGTGCATCGAATGCTCCGGTGTTCATTGCAACCTTGGTATTCATAGATCAGAGGTACAGACAAGTGCCAAAACATAATTACCTTATGTCTGACTTGTCTTTTGTTCCTTTATGCTTTGTGATTGGTCTGGGATAGTTAGATTGTTTCTGACTTGCTAATCATTTTTGGGCTGGGGTTAGTGATTCTTGTTACTAAGGGACCTATTAGGCAGCCTTACCTAAACTACTTGTGTATGAATTAATTTGTGCTCTTGACTTGAATATTTTGCATTTAATAAGTGTTGACTAAAGCATAATTTATAAACTACATTATAAATTCTGCATAGTACTGGAAGTTTAGAATGCGTATCTTGGAACTTACTGTTTAAAGGAAACTTCATCACTATGTCCGCATTTATGCTAATCCTGACTTCTTTTCCAACTTGCTTAAACACCTGGATGCTTATACTTTACTCTACTCATATATGTACAATGCATAAGGACCAATTTTTCTGCACATTAAGATAATTACAAGCCACTAAAGTCTAATGCCATGTATTCTTTGATGACTCTGTTTGAAATAAGATTAAAGATTATTTATTCTTCATGCATAAGAAGTAAATTCATGCACATTAAAAAGCATGTTAGGATATAAGTTTTATTGTCTAAATGATACCTCATTCTCATATTTCTACTATCTTTCTTGATCCTCATATTTTTGGCATGATATTTGACCTGCCTGATCAAGGTAAATTTGAGTTAATGAGAAATTGAGAAATAATCTGTTGATTTTGGTGGTGTGTATTATAATGTATTGTTACTGCTATATTTATACACTGATATTCTTTTTTTAAAAAGGGGTATATATATTAACTGATATCTTACGACTTGAATTGAATGCATTAAGTAGTAGTATAATAAATGTACTGCTTGATTATTCTAATTATTGGATCCTCACTAATTAAGAATGAACTAGTCTACTTGGTTTGTCCTACACGTCTACAAATCATGTACCATGCTTTCTAATTTGTTAAAATTATATGTTAATCAGGTGGTACAAGTGATAATAGATTTTGATGAATTGCCACTGGTATATTGGAACCTTAAAGTCAAAATAGACTATTACAAAGTCAGCTAGGAATGTTCTGTATTTTTCCTTCTGACATTGTCCCTATATTGTTATGCATGTCATTTTAGAAGTATCAGTGCACTCACTTGTACTTCATATATGTTCCTGCATAATTCACGTAATGAATGCCTACTGATGTGCTCTCTAGGGCATGTATCTGTTATCATTTAACTATTTTTTTGCTCAGTTTGCATATTATTCAGTATAATAGACTGTTATTATTTTACTTTTGATGTCTATTTGTAGACAGCTGGAATGGTGGAACTTTAGTTAAGGTCAAACGGATTCTCACCAAGATAGATTACAATATTTCGCTAAGGGTGTCCTATATGTTAAGAACTTATATTGACCTGTGCTTTAAAAGTATAATCTCACACACTTGTTCCTGGTTAAAGTTGAATATAAATTGATTAACCAAACTAGTTGACCATACTTTAGGTGGCCTGCCTTTATTCTGGTAACATTAAACCTTAACTAGATGAATCTCTGCAACTGTTTGTGTTTATTGGCATATATGCTAGATCTTTCCTGCAATAAATACTAAGGATGTAACAGATGATATTGGCTAATATATTAAAAGATAATATGAATGTTAATTAATTAGTCAATGCAGCTTATCTAATTGTCAACATCCTCTGTGATAATTTACATTGCATAATGTTAGAATGAAAAGTGCCTCCCCTCTGAACACATGCATATTTTGTGAGAAATATATATAAGTGATAATTAAGGTGCTGGTCCTTGTTTGAGGAGTTTAACAATCATTTATAAACTACATTTATAATTGACAGAACTTAATAAGTGTTGACTAAAGCATAATTTATAAACTTTTTGTGTGCTTGTTTCCTGCCTTTTTTCGAGATAGGTAATGTAGTGTTCCCATTACCGCTGATATCCTGATCTTTGTGTGCTGGTCTCCTGCGTATGTTAGACATCTTTAAGCTGGTCATGTTCTGTCAATTATCTCCTTTCTAGAATTTACTGCTACATAGCTTATAAATGAACTTTAGAAACTCTACTCTGTGGCAGTGTTCTTGGATCTGAGCCTGTTGGGAATCTTATATGTGCTAGCTATTATTTACTGACAGGTCAGGTCCATAAATCCAGATGTCAAGGTTTGGGAACCTACGATGTTGGATTTATTTCGCACTCTGGGCAATGCTTTTTGTAATTCTATCTGGGAAAGTATTCTTCAGGAAGACGGGTTAGCTTTAATATTAAATAAACGTGAAATTCACTGTGTCATTGAACTTTCTATATATTGTAAACGTGTTGCTATCTTTTTGGTAGCTTAAGAGTTTCGTCAAGTATATCTATTTATCTTTTTGATACATAATTTTTCTTTCTTTCTTTATAACAGAGGCTATCAGGATCATCATTTCTGATTTTGGCAAATAAGCAGGACATCACTACTCGTGTAATCTTGAGACAACATGACGCCCTATATTTACTTTTCATATAGACAAAGCCTAGAGGTACTCAAATTGTTGCAACAATGACACCCTGGTTTTCCTTGTTTTACTTAAGTGTTCAATCTTCTTTTGTCCAACATAATTCCGTGGCTACAATCATCAGGGTTTTATCCTTCAATTTTTTTTATTTACAATTTATCCGATGAATCTTGGCTGGTGATTTGTCAGATACATGGCTCCAGAGTATGCATCAAGTGGCAAGCTGACTGAAAAATATGATGTTTTCTCATTCAGAGTAGTTCTTTTAGAGCTCATCACTGGGCGTAAACCTGTGGATGGATCTCAGCCACTGGGTGACGAGAGTCTGGTTGAGTGGGTATGTTTCACCCTCATGAACCTCAGTACTGCTTTTTCCATTTCATATATTTCCTACATTATATATAAGGTAAAAGGAAACATATTATTCAATATGTTTTCAGGGTCAAGTAATAAAGTTGCAGCCAACTTTTACCACATTGGCTACAGAATTTGGCTGATATTTTGGCAATTGCGCAACATCATGATGCAATTAGTGGTACTTGCAAGCATTAGAGATGTTTATAATGTCGGATGTAATAACTAGGGAATTTGGATTTTATTATTTTTGGTTGGGATGTTTATTTTAGACTTGAATATATGTACGAATTGAGTTTGTTGTAGTGAATGTTAAGAAATCTGCTATCAATTTATTTTTATGTTTCTGTTGGATGTTTTTGGATATTTTTTGTTGGGATGTTAGCATTGTTTGGTTGTTTTTTGTTGTAGATGCAATTGGTTCCTTGTGGTTGTAAATAGTACCAGGATGACATGCAATTTACAGAACATTAACATCATAATGATTAATGTAAATCGATGTAAAAAATGTACAAAAGACATCAGGTAAAATAATATTAAACGAAAAAGAACTAAAAAACCGATGTGAAATAGTCATTTGACATCGGTTCCGAAAAGAAACTCAATGTATTTTAAGTCAAATAACATCGGTTAGAGAAATTGGCTGATGTTAAACAAAAAGGTTTAACATCGGTTTCGTGAAGAACACCCGTATCTTATCCATCATTTCACATCGGGGGGCTAATATAACCGATGTCTGATCAAACATTTCACATCGGGCAACTAATCTAACCGATGTCTGATCTAGCATTTCACATCGGTTTGTTCAAAAGAATTTTAATAAATGGCTTTTAGAGCATGTAGATTTCATGTTTTAATGGATAAATACCTCATAATATACTCATATTTACCTAAAAATACTGTAATATAAGCTGAAATTTGTTGCAAATACATCACATTTAATCTTACAACCGATGTATAGCACTATAATAGACATCGGCTGTTAACCGATGTCAAAGGCTGATGACATTTAACATCACACGCGAAGACATCGGTTCAAATTTCTTTTAACATCGGTTCTGAACCGATGTCTGATCCCATATTTCTAGTAGTGCATCAAGATAATGGTGAAGAAATCATGAAGCCTCTCAATCTCTTGAAATCACTCCTCCTCAGTTTTTAAATACTTTAAGTTCTATCTTGTCAAGTACGCAGACTCAAGACAGTACTCCACCAAAAAACTTAGAAGCCTACATGATGTATATTAGAGCTGCAATTTTGTCTCTACTGAACCTGTCATGTTCGAAAAAGCTGAAAATATGATGTTCGACGGAAGGCCATGGAAGAAGAAATCAAAGTGATAGAGAAAAATCAAACATGAAAGCTTGTGGAACGTCCCAAATCTAGAAATGTCATTGGACTGAAGTGGATTTATAAGACGAAATTGAATCCAGATGGAACACTACAGAAACACAAAGCTAGAATCGTAGCCAAAGGTTATTCACAAAAACCTGGAGTTGAATTTGGTGAGACATTTGCTCCGGTGGCTAGACCCAAAATAATTAGAGAAGTGATTGCATTGGCAGCTCAAAAAAAGTGGCCCCTTTATCAACTCGATGTAAAGTCAGCTCTTTTAAATGGGACTCTTACGGAAGAAATATATGTTGAACAATCTCAAGGATTTATTATTAAGGGGGAAGAAGATAAAGTGTATAAATTAAAGAAGGCGGTGTACGAGCTCAAGCAGGCTCCATGGGCCCGGTATACTGAAATTCATTCTTATTTCATGAAAAATAGTTTTAAGAAGAGTAAGAGTGAGCCAAATTTGTCGTGAAGATCAAAGGTACTAAAGTGTTAATTGTCTCCCTTTATGTTGATGATTTGGTTATAACATGGAATAATACTCAGATCATTCAAGATTTTGAAGATGACATGCTAAAAACTTATGAGATGAATGATTTGGATTTATTAAATTATTTTCTTGGAATAGAAATACATCAGGGAGCTGATGGCATTTTTATTTCACAAGGAAAATACACTGAGATTATACTAAATAGATTTAAAATGTTTAAAATGTTTGGTTGTAAATCAGTCAGTGTTCCATTACAGGTTAATGAAAAAATTAAGCATGATGATGGTGCAAATAAGGTAGATGCTTCTGCATATCGGAGCTTGATTGTGAGTCTTTTATATCTAACATCCACCCGGCTTGATATAATGTATGCATCAAGTTTATTGTCCAGGTTTTTGCAAAATCCAAGTCAGATTCATTTCGGAGCAACCAAGAGAGTTTTACGATAACTACAAGGAACTATTGATTATGGCATTTTTTATAAATCTGTGAAGAATTCAAACCTTAATGAATTATTTAGTTTTACTGATAGCGGCTGGGCAGGATCAAGTGATGATTGTAAGAGTACTTCAGGGTATGTTTTTTCTTTTGGTTCAGGAGTATATTTGTGCGCCTCAAAGAAGTAGAAGTGCATAGCACTTTTGTCAGCAGGAGCCGAGTATGTTGCTGCATCAAAATCCGTTTCTCAATCGACATGGGTACGGAGAATTCTAGATGATACTGGATGGGAACAAAAAGGTAGCAGAGTAATTTATTGCGACAACAACTTTGCAATTGACATTGCTCAAAATCCTGTTAGCCATGACACATCTAAGCAATTTCATTAGAGAAGTAATTGAAGAAGGAGTGGTAAAGATGGAGTTATGTCACACGAATGATAATCTAGCAGATATTTTTACAAAGGCGCTCTGAAAGAAGAAGTTTCATTACCTTCAGCAACAGCTTGAAATAATCAGAAAAGACAAGAATCCAGAGAGACATATCTCTAAAAATTTCTGAAATAATTTTTCTAAGTCAATCTATGATCTTAAAGAGGCATGTACTAGTATAAATCAGATGTCCTGTAGTCTCCGGATGATATAAGAATGATTAATAAAAAAAATAAGATCAATCTTTCTTCATTTTTCCACTATGATTTTATTTTATTTTAGAGCTCTACAGTAGCAACTCATATACCTCAGTTCCTGTTTACTCATACATCTCGTGTTTATAAAATAACCAACATCAGTCTCGTATATATTTTACCATAACAAAGAATCAAAAACAACCTTTAATAATAGGGTACTAATTAATTAATAAAATAAGGGACACAATCTCTTACGTTCGTCTGGACTTCATTATTTCAATCAATTGGGGGCAAGAGTAATTTAAGAAACCCCTAATATTACAAATGCGGAAATTATAAATAAACCGAAAAGTATACGCACTACATCAAATTAGGTTGTTTACTACGGATTTTTGGAAAGAAATCATCGTAATTGAATTTTCGTAGCTTTTGCTCGAGTGGTGAGTTCAAATTTTCGTCTTAAATTCACATTTTAGCGTAAGTTAAAGCATCACTTTAACAATTTAACATTAATAAACTTCAGACAGAACCAATCGTTGTATATTACTCAATATTTTCAATTGAATAATCGTCATAATTTTCATATGAGACTTGCCTTTAAAATTATAATGGAACATTGGTGCCAATGTAGCAGGTGCCAATGTAGCCAATGGTACATTGGTACATACAAAGTGCTTCTATAAGAATCTTTAAATCGATGCACACACGATTGGGTTTTATTCATGATGGCATCAGAATTACGATTATCTTACGGACATGATCGTTAATATCTCAATATTACGTACCTTTCCAACCCTCCCCTCCCCCGTGTGCAATTGCCTTCGCATGACGTATCACATGATGAAGGGTCTATGCCTACCGAGGGCATCTCCATGCCCTCGAAAGCCGTAAACCCCTAGCATTCGCAAGCCATGAACACCAAAGGTTGTTCCCGTAGTCGTTATTTCCGTAAGTAATTGGTCCCATATTACGATCTTATCCTCTAACATTACACGTGTAATTCACTTGGGTACCCTGTCATCCCCTCCCCTTTTCCAGTAATACCTTTTTCCTCTAGCTGCCTAGGAAAGGGGAAATAAAATGGATTACGGAGGAGAGAGAAAGTCAGGTACAACCAGACAATTAAAAAATACACTCTCTACCGATAATATTCTACCGATAATATTCGGAAACTATAACCTTAACCATCGATTCATATTGAAAAAGAAAGAAAATTGTGCAGGTACTGATAAAGTTGGAGAAATCTGATGAAGAAAAAACAAATTTGTAGCTCATATTCTACGTTGGAGAGATACTAAATCCCTCTCGGTCATGAGAGGAAGCAATTTGGAGAGGATCGGAGGCGAGAGGGCTACGTCGAATTTTTTCATTCACATGCTCGAGTCTAAGCAATGCAAAGAAGCAAGTCTCGTAATCTAGCTAGCTATTTATTTTTTGAAATGACAAGTCCCATAAATTTTTATGCCAACAGGATTATCAAACATTTGTCAAAACCATAAGCTCAAAACAACTAAAGAATACAGAAGATGGTTTAAAAAAAGAAAGAAAGAAAGAAAGGAATTATCTCTTCTTTTAATTACTTCCTGATTTTTTTTAAAATATGAGAAAAATATGGATTTAAACAGTAAAAAGAATTAAAAAATGGATATCGTTTAGTGTAGAGTAAGTGGTGTCGTGTGCAAAATTGTCTGATATATACAGTATACATAATTATCCCCAAGGAGAAAGTCAGAAGTATGTTTCAAAAAAGAAAATTATGTAATCTTTTATTTTTGTTTTTGAAATCAGGAAACACCATTTGTCAATCACTAGTTCACAACTTGGTGAAAAATCACAAGCAAAACACAAAGGAGAGACGCGGTGATTAAAATCCTAAACAAGCATAATTTAAAACTTTCACCACAAAAACAAATTTTAAAATCTAATTGTCTAAGTTCAAAACCTGCAGTCATATCTATCTATAATCTTTAAAGTTCAAGCAAAACATAAAAACTAAACCAAAGTATCTCCATCAAAAGTTGTTATAAAAAGAAAAATAAAAGGAAAGATGAGTTCTTGCTGCCAGGTTCCTATTAATTTCTGTAACAGATGCATGCTCACTGAAATCACATTAAGCCTCTATCTTCTATCTGCCCTTGATCATCTCCGATCTCCTTCCTGCAAAATACTAGCAATTAGCAAATTTTAATTTTAATTATTTCTCCTTATTTTTCAAAAAAATAAAATAAATACATAAAATAATATGCCGATAATATATAACTGCATATTCATAATCTACAATCCCGTGACTTGCTTGATCTAAATATAGAATTGTATATATATACACATGTGCCACGTTAAGAGGATAAAAACATATACAGAAGACAAACGTACAAAACAGTTTAATTTTTGCTGTCCACCAAGATTTTCAGAGACAGAGAGACCTTATTATACTGCATACCAGCTATTCAAAATATCCAGTGGTACCTATGTGTATATGTTAATTTGCATTATTTTTCCTATATGTTATAGACATTAATGTGTAACAAAGCTAGATATAGAGGGTACCTGAAAGCTAGATCAGAGGCCGCGGCGAGACTGAACAAAAGGGTTAGGCTCAGCTGATGTGGTTGCTTCACTATCCGGCGAGTCCATTCCATTCCCTTTAGGATCCTCCTCCATTCCACTACTAAAGCTTGTTATCCTTTTCCCCATGCCTAGAAAATCCCTTGTAAGCTTGTCACAGTATCCGCTTTGAACACTCATTTGCCGCTCCCCAGCAATACTATTATTCTCCCTGTCCTCCAATTCTATGCCATCATCATGATCATTCTTCACATTGTACATTGCTCCTCCATAAGGATTATTCATCGCACCTAATTCGATCCCACTTACGAATCCCCCATGCCCATAACTTCCGCCACCTGCATTAATTGCGTTGTACATTTCAAATGTACCAGTACTAGCCCTACCGCCACAACTCATAATTCCATCTCCAAACACTCCACCATAGTACTTAACTCCGCTAGACGATGAGCTTCCCAAGCCCTTCATTAAGGCGGCGCTGCTTGAAGAGCTTCCCATGAGCGCCGCCTTTTGAAGGAGAGCTGTAGCTGATAACTGCGGAGACTGAATAGTACTAATATTATTATAAACAGGAGGAGGATCAGCACTCATCATTAAACCAGTGAATAGACCGGGGGTGTTCATGTTAAGATCAACCTCGTTATGAGGACTGTCCACATCAGCACCGCTATTAAATCCCAAGTTGAACATAGGGCCAGAAGAAGTGTTGTTTGAGAAGCCCTGAAGCCCGGAAATATCGGAGAATCTTTGGAAATTGTGCTGCTTAGGTTCCGGTGGCTGGACAGGCATTGTCAGAGGGTGGATTGGTCGAAAAGCGGATCCAACAGACTGTCCTGATAGTAATCCAGTGAAGGAAGTTCTCGGGGGAGGTGTTGGTGCACCAAGTCCAAAAACAGGAGATGTTGGTTCTTGATGGTCAGCTGAGATGATTGGCCCGGTCGATCCCAAGCTGCTAATTACGCCACTAGCGTGTGCGTGTGCGTAAATAGTGGCCGCCATGGTGCTCAATGATGAGGGGATAAATGCTTGACGTGCCGTCTCTTGAGCAAGCGCATCGCAGAAGGCGCGGTGAGTCACAAAGCTGTCACGCCTAGCACCACAATTCCAGATTATAAAATCAATGTATACACACATATTACATGTATAACATATATCTACAAAAAATATTTGAAACAAATAAAATCAACTAGTAGATGACAATTATGTATTTTTCATGTTTTAAGCTATGTTGTAACCATGAATATTTACATCAAACAATGTACATAATATTTTAGAAAATATCATATAATTTTTCTCATTTGTCAAGGGGCCCATGTAACATAAAACTGTAGACTGTAGGATCCAAAACGGGTCCACTAGAAAAAATAAATAAAAACCATCACTTCACGACTAATATGAACCCTCCTTAAACATGCAAAACTTACAAAGTCTTATTGGTAACAGTTTGTCAGTATTTGCTTATCATATCGTAATATTAATGAATATCATTCAAAGTAGCAATGTAACAGATGAAATTACAAGAAAATACCTTAATTTGGAAAATACTAAAAATGATTTTATATATAAGTTTACAAGAAAACAACGAATTTAGAACGGTTGATGATAATAGAAGTCCACTACTCTATTTGGAATTAGCTAGAGTATATATATGTAAATCATGGTTTCTTCATTTATTGATCAAGTGATAGTAATTAAAAAGGTATTAACTGAATCATGAATATATTCTAAAGATGATTACTGACTGCCCATTTATACATGAATATGAAGCAAAAATTACGAATCAATTAAAATTTATATTATTAAATAAGAAGTTTGCTTCATTATGGTAGGGTTTCTTATATTTATCAAAAGATTAAAAAATAATATCACCAAAATGGGGATATATGTGGTATGTCGACAGACATATCTAGCCAAACACACAGCAAATGAATTTGGTATTTAACTTATACATAAAAATACATGAATATTAAACGACAAAGGGTATAAGAAAGACGAAAAACTCCAAAATAAAGAAAGATGATGAACTGGTAACTGGTTCAACAATTTTTCAAGGTTTGAAGTACAAAATCATGGCATTTTGTATAGATGATTGAAAATGGAGTTTAATGAAGGGAATCCAATATATCCAATAATATCTTTGAAGCTATTCTATCTTCCACACACATTTTACCCAAATTCCAAACACAAAGACAAAATAACAAGAGACTCCATGCAAGGACTCTCATCACTTGCTTCCAGATTTAATAAATCTCAGTGCCAACAGTACCAAACACTTGAGTTCACTTTTATACATTCATATATTCGTGTTTGTGTCACGTTAAAATATTTAATTCATTATATTTATATAGAAAATATTAATGTTTGAGAATTCCCAAATGTCCTTGTGGTGAAAGTCTACCTCAATCCCTTTTTGGACAAGGTTATGAGTTCGAATTTCGCTGGGCAGGTTAGAGGACCTTTGCCTTTAATATAGGTTAAAATAAAATAAATTTTATATATATAGCAGAACTAAATAATCAATTAAGCATGTAAAAATATCAAGAATCAAGAAACTAAAGAGATCTGTGGTATCACCTTGAGAAGGTAGTGCCACATTCACATTTGTACTCTTTAGTCCCACAAGTCTTAGAGTGAGCTTTCCAATCCGATTGCACTGCATATTTTTTGTTACACTTTTCGCATCCGAATTTCTTTTCGCCATGCTTGCGAGAAAAGTGTTTCTTGATTCCAGTCAGGTCACCGAGAGCCCTTAACGGATCGTGATGAACACAACCAGGTTCAGGGCAAAGGTAGACTTTCTTCCTCACGTCTCGGTTTGTCTTCTGTTTAAGCTTCCACGGCAGATTGTGCCCTCTTCTATGCAGCTGCAAGTTTTGCTCTCTTTGAAAACCCTTGTTACATACCTCACACACAAATCGATTTGTGGCCATGAGAGTATCGGGAGATAGAGCTATCACTTCAGCATCCGGACCTGTCATATTTAGTATCACAGACATCAGATTATTAACAGAAAAAAACAACACAGAACTATGTAATATCTTATTCACCCCCTTTATTTTTTTCGCAAAGGGTTTTTTAGCTAGAAGACATTAGAATTATTTAGACACATCTATACAGACAGAAAATAAGTATAATTATAAAAAAAATACTTTAAACACACACGCACACACAGACACAACAGATCTTACTCGGAGTTCCTGGCTGGTTTCTCTTTTTCCTCTGAGGAGCAGCAGCTGATTCCGAAGACGCCATAATAGAATTTGGTACTCCTGAGGAATGTTGAGGATTCGGGTGGTTCTTAAGCTCCTCTTCTTTCAAACCAAACAAAGTTGCAGATGAAGATGCAGCCATTTTATTTGGTTTGTTGGTTAAATAAATTTGATCTTTTTTTGTATCAGATCAATTTACACAACTACAGATTGAAAGCTACAATAAAATTCAGAAAAGCTTCATTAAAAAGAAAACCAAGGGAGAAGGGGGTAACGAAAGAACATAACCATGGTCACTTGACTCACTTGATGTAATCCTGGCCCTGGCTTGTTTTTATACGAAACTTTTCAAGAAAAATATTAATTATTTGTTACTGTATTTCCGGGTGTAAAACAGATACAAACTAACATGTTACATCTCATATCTGTAAGACTTATGATGTACAAAAGGTAATTTATGAGCATCTACTAACTGCTTATTGGATATCAAAATTTAAATTGAGAAATGACAAATTAAAGATAAAATTCAAAGAAAGGAAGAGATAGAGGAAGGTGGTGCTGAGGTTGTGTAATTACGCACCTGCGTTGGCTATATTCGGCTAGAGATAGGGTCCTACCTACTCAACTCCTGCACTATTTTTTCCCATTTTACTTTATTTTTTAGTTCTAGATAGAGCTGTTCACGAACCGAGCCGAGCCTAGTTTTGATCGAACCGAGCCGAGCTTTCATTTTTTTTCTTACGAGCCGAGCCGAGCCGAGCCGAGCTTTCTTAACGAACAAAAACCCGTGTTCGAGCTCGAGCTCGTTACCGAACGAGCCGAACACGAGCTTTTATCGAACAAAATCGAGTCGAGTCGAACTGAGCCGAACACGAGTTTTCTCCATCAAAACGAGCCGAGCCGAGCTGAATTAAAAAACTCTGATCAAAACACCGGTTGACTGTTAAAATAACGAACCAAATACTTTTATTTTTTTCTAAAAATTTTGGCATATCACTAAAATATATTGACCTTAACATCCGTACGGTTGGATCATTCATAAATATTTTTAAAAAAATTGAAACATTAATATGATATTAAACACTAGTTACAAGTACAGGTCAAAACACCGATTGAATGTTAAAATAACAAATCAAATACATTTATTTTTTTTCTAATTTTTTTGTCATATCAGTAAAATATATAGATCTTAACATCCGTACGGTTGGATCATCTATAAATATTTTCAAAAAAATCAAAACATGAATACGAGACTAAACACTAGTTACAAGTATATGTAAAAACACCGGCTGACTGTTAAAATAACAAATCAAATATATTTACTTTTTTTCTAATTTTTTTGTCATATCAGTAAAATATATAAATCTTAACATTCGTACGGTTGGATCATCTATAAATATTTTCAAAAAAATCAAAACATGAATACGAGACTAAACACTAGTTACAAGTATATGTAAAAACACCGGTTGACTGTTAAAATAACAAACCAAATACATTTATTTTTTTCTAAAAAAAAATTCATGTCACTAAAATATATAGATATTAACATCCGTGCGGTTGGATCATTCATAAATATATTTTTAAAAATTGAAACATTAATATGAGAATAAACACTAGTTACAAGTACTGTTCAAACAATTGGTTGATTGTCAAAATAACAAACAAAATAAATTTATTTTTTTCTAAAATTTTTATCATGTCACTAAAATATATAGATATTAACATCCGTATGGTTGGATCATCTATAAATATTTAAAAAAAAATCAAAACATTAATACGAGACTAAACACTAGTTACAAGTACAGGTCAAAACACCGGTTGAATGTTAAAATAACAAACCAAATTCATTTATTTTTTTCTAAAAATTTTGTCATGTCACTAAAATATATAGATCTTAACATCCGTATGGTTGGATCATTCATAAATATTTTTTAAAAATTGAAATATTAATACGAGACTAAACACTAATTACAAGTAGTGTTCAAACAATTGATTGATTGTCAAAATAACAAACAAAATAAATTTATTTTTTTCTAAAAATTTTATCATGTCAGTAAAATATATAGATATTAACATCCGTACGGTTGGATCATTCATAAATATTTTTTAAAAAATTGAAACATTAATATGAGACTAAACACTAGTTACAAGTAGTGTTCAAACAATTAGTTGATTGTCAAAATAACAAACAAAATAAATTTATTTTTTTCTAAAAATTTTATCATGTCACTAAAATATATAGATATTAACATCTGTACGGTTGGATCATTCATAAATATTTTAAAAAAATTGAAACATTAATATGAGACTAAACATTAGATACAAGTACATGTCAAAACACCGGATGCCTGTTAAAATAACAAACCAAATACATTTATTTTTTTCTAAATTTTTTGTCATATCACTAAAATATATAGATATTAACATCCGTACAGTTGGATTATTCATAAATATTTTTAAAAAATCAAAACATCAATACGTGACTAAATAAAAGTACTGGTCAAACTATTAGTTAACTGTTAAAATAACAAATCAAATATATTTATTTTTTCTAAATTTTTTATTATATCACTTAAATATATAGATCTTGACATCCGTACGGTTGGATCATTTATAAATAATTTCAAAAAATCGAAACACCAATCAGGAAATAAATACTAGTTACAAGTAGTAGTCAAATCACTTGTTAATTATTAAAATATCAAATTAAAAAATTTATTTTTAATATATGATTTTTTTCAAATTACTAAAATATATAGTTTGGCATTCGTATAATTCAATAATTTTAAAATATTTATAAAAAATCTGAATAAATTTCATAATAATTAAATATATAAAAAATAAAAAAAATAATTTTTTTCGAGCCGAGCCGAGTTCGAGCCGAGCTCGAGCCGAACATGCCAAAAGCTCGGCTCGAGCTCCTTTTCTTAACGAACACATTTTTGTGTCCGAGCGCGAGCTCGAGCCCTTAACAAATCGAGCCGAACCGAGCCCTTAACGAGCCGGGCTCGACCTTGTTCGCCAACAACTCGGTTCGCGAACAGCTCTAGTTCTAGATACCTCTGTCACTCGGCACAATATTTGTAATATTAATGAAAATAAATTATTTTTTAATTGTATTTTGTACTAGTTCTCTTCATGATTAGGGGAAGCCGGCCTAAAATGTATTGGACACGTGTTTAATAAAAGAATAGTTAAATAAATGAATATTTACTGTGTTTAACTACAAGCCTTAATTTACAAAATTAAATCTCTTAATGACATGCATTTAAAATAATTGTAAAATTTATCGAAAACTGAGATATGTCTCATATAAGCACATAAGAAACTTGTATAATATTGTCAATTAATTTTAAATTGTGGTACTAAAAAAATTAGAGTACCAGAATAGGCAGAGGAGGAGTGTGTTATATTGAATGTAAGTATATTTATGAAGTATGAGGTATGCTGTGCGGTTACTGATTTACTAAAAATAAACAAGGCACACAATTGAAATAGATCCAGATGATATTTGTCCTTGAGAAAAACATGTGGTATCACAAAATGCCTAATCCAAAGTGAGGGTCGAACAATCACACTGAAGTTTAGACAATGAAGTTAGAAGAAAGGTGACAGTATGAATGCTCAGGTACTCATTTGACAACAATGACAAGTTGACAACTCAATTTACAATGTCCAGTACTTACGGATACAAACATGACTTGCTAATATTTCTAGAGTTATATGTAGTACTTTGAGCTTATTTTTCAGTTTCAGTTCTTGTAACTGATTGAGTACAGGTTGACTATGGTTTTGTTTCTTGTAACCGATTGAACACGGGTTAATTTATATATTTTTTTCATATTAAAGTTAAATCTATATTTAATACTTATTTAGTGGAGGGATGACGGGTACGTTCATTAGATTAAAATATTAATATTCAAAGATGAAATTCATTAAAATAGTATAGATTCCGACATTGTCCGCAAGTGATTGCTACCCTCATGACACTCCGTGAGTCTATGTGATGGATCTCTTTAAGTTCTAATTCTATCCGGCTATATCAAGCGGCTACAAATATAAATTATAATGTTTTATTAATTTAAATTATCAAAAATATTATTATACTAATGATCCCTAACCATATGTACATGCTTTTCAACAATTAAATAGCCTTGATGATATATATAATACTACAAGATATAACATATATTTTCTTTTGATGAATCAATAAGAAATGACCCAAAATTATAAGGATCGAGCAATAACGGTAGAAAATGCTTTAATATAAAATCTCATCAAACGTGATCCCACATATCGGCGTGGACTTTTACACTCACATGCCAATAGTGCAAATCCAGTTTCAAATATAAGCGGGTCAATTTTTTTTTAACGAACTCAAGCCGAGCATTTGGCATGTGGGGCTCGAAATAAGCTCTAACACAACTCGAAAAATTCAAAAATACGATCTTATATATTTAAAGGCGTCGGATGACCCCCTTGCCCCTTAGAGGATCAGCCTCTGCATACTAAGTCAAATGTCATATCAAATATCACGTGAAACTTTGATGACATGTTGATAACCTATTTATTACCATAGTCAGTAAAAAATATGATATGTTGATAAAAAGTATAACAGAGGTCATGTAAAAAGTCTTTTTCTACCCGTCATTTTCAACCATCAATAATAGGAAAAACTGAGTTTTGAATGGTATGTATAATAAGAAATGATATGTATCCGGTAGAAAACATCCTTAATATGATGGTAAAGTAAATACCTTGTACGAAATAATCACTCAAAACCGACCACATTCTAACGATGGAATAGTTTGTCAAAAATAACGACGTCTTGTTTGTATCAGACTTTAGGATAAGAATGAATAACTGACGTTTTGTACCAACCGTGTAAACGATAGGAAATATGCTTTAACTTAAAATTTGGTAGGAAATGATCACTAAAAAATATGTACATAGAAAAAGTGTGTTTCTCTTGTAATGTAATATTTATATAAATTAAATTAAAATATTTTGTTGATAAGATATATTTTATTCTTTGTTACTCGTAATCATTTATAGTTGTACTAGTATAGTTGCCAGCTGCTTTTGGCGTCATAAATTAAAATTTTAGTTTATTATATAAATTTCTTTGTAAATTTAAATTATATTTAATTTGAACTGTTAGATATAATTGATGATATCTGGACAAGAAACTATCAGAAGTTAATATCAGGACTTATATCAGTATTTACTGAAAAGTGACGTTATCGGTATTTATATCAGTACTTGATGATCAGCAAATGTTGTCATCGGGATTTGTCACTTCAGTAGATATTCGAGGAAGAAAAGGAAAGCAGATTTTCAAAGCGATGAAGGACTTTATCTCAGAAGCAACCATACATGGATAGGTTTCCTTATTGTAATTGAAAATATGATTCCTTATTTGATTGTGTAGTTGTGCTCAATATCAAAGCACGGATTAGGTTCATGCTATAAGCATTGCGAATATTATTATATCATTCGCATAACCTAGCAGCTCTCAAGGATATTTGTTCATCCTTTTGAGAGAGTACGTTTGTAATAAGTTTTTACGTGTTAATATAAAAACTGTTGATTCTGCTAATTGTTTGCATAAAATATATTCACTCCCCCCTCTATAGTTAATTACGGACCTAACAATCGGTATCAGAACTTGCTATTGACATACAAACAGTTTAAGATCTGAAAATCAATCTTTAATGGCAGACAAAGAAGCACCACAGAATCCACAACCACCATCCCCAGCCACATCACAGATTAGTAGCAACATGAGTAGGTATGAAGCCATCAGGGTGCCAATCCTGAAGATGCATGAATATCCAATCTGGAAAGTCAAGATGGCTATGTGCTTGGAAGTCACGGATCCTGAATATCTAAGCAGGATTTATAATGGACCTCATAAACCAATGAAGCTAGTTGTTTCTGTTGCAGGAGAACCAGAAAAGATGGTTGACAAAGACATGAATGACTATTCTTCTGAAGATCTTTCATCTATTATGAAGGATGCAAAATTCAGACACATCTTACACAGCAGTCTTGATAGTTTTATGTCCAATAGGGTTATTGGATGTAAGACAACAAAAGAGATATGGGATACTTTAAAAGTAAAATGTCAAGGCATAACTGCTATCGAGAAGAACAGAGGACAGTACTTACTCAAGAATACGAGCACTTTGACTCAAGAGATAATGAGTCCTTAACTGAGATCTATGAAAGATTTTAGAAGCTTCTGAGTGACTTGTCTCTTGTCGACAAGGAGTATGATTTGGAGGAATCAAACTTAGAGTTCCTACTTGCTCTCCCTGAAAAGTGGGACTTTGAGGTCACATCAATAAGGGATAACTATCTACTTAATGACACACCTTTAGATGAGATCTATGGTATACTGAAAACTCATGAACTAGAGATGGAGCAAAAAAGCAAGAGGAAAGGATCTAAGTCTAGACCAGTAGCACTTAAAATTGAAGAGAAACCAAAGGAGAAAGTGAAGGTTTTCGAGCACATAAACGCAACGGATACAGTAATTAAAAACATAAAAAATCAGAATTTTCGAAAACCACCGCAGGATCCATGCGAAAAACATATATTTAATTCATAGATCAGATTGTTTACTTTAAGAAGTTTTACCAATTGGTTGAATAATGGAGATCCAAAGCTTGTGCAATTACCACGCATCCCGCTCTCGCGATCTAGCTCTATCGGTATCCACATGAATGCTTGAACTCAAGGATTGAATGTGTACTAGCACAAACTCGTTTCTTCTTCTTCTCTCCATCTTCTCCCTTGGTGGCTAGGATTTTTTTTAGTAAAAGTCTTTTTTTCACCACAAAAATCAGCCACACAAGAGATATTATATAGAGAGTAGAAATATGAATTATAACTCTTAACTAATTAGGAGTTATTATTAATTCAAAATTCCTATTTGTATTATAATTAAGTCTCACTTAATTATTTAACAAATAAATTTCATAATTAATATTAGTAAATTCGAATATCAATATTTATCTAATTAATTAAGTCATACATAATTAATATTATAAATAATTCAAATTACTTTAATTTAATTTAAATCCAATTTAAATTAAATAATCATTCAAGCATTCTTAGTGTGTGACCCTATAGGTTATTATTACGTTGGCAACGAATTTTAAATCTAATTTAAAATCGTAAACAATGAGCGGCATCTAGTAATACATCATTGCTACCCAAGTAATAATAATTGAATCGGTGACCGATTAAATCTTTCGTGAATAATGTACAATGTAATATAATCCCTTTAACCACATATTAAAGATTAAACTAGAGGCATGTAATGTGTCATCCTCATCAATATTTAATTCAGGTTTCCTTAATCAATGAGTAGACTAACATATCAAATCAACATTTGAGCGTGACCACGCATTTCGTAGTCTAGCTCACACAAGAGGCCAATAATATCACTCATAAAATAGGAGGGTTAAATCCCATCTAGATCATTCATATTTCTCATACGATTCATAATATACCCAATGTCCATTTTTATCATTACCCGGTCAAGGATAACTTTTAATGGAATCAATGTATATTAATTCTCGTATAGAAATATAATGACTTCAGGTCTAAGGACAATTACATCATTATCACTGTGAGAATTACTTATGACACAACAGACATGTAAAATCTCACATCAGGTCTGTCCAGCACCATGTACATATACATATGCCCGTGTCTTTGACTTTAGTATCACTATACCTATGATCAATGAGATGTGATCATCAGTCAACAAACACACTAGTCTTAATGCATTATTATTGTCCCTTAATAATAATACTCGACTAGGAACCTTTAGGAATATTAATACTATTCTCATAATCTCATTTCTAAGTCACGTACTTAGAGATATAGAATTGCATATCATATTCCAAGAATATTTATTAATCTAACATTTATATCGCAGTAAATTAAGAATTAATAAATTATAAAGAGAATAATCGATTGAACATAAACATTAATAATCCTAATGTCTTAAACTAAAACATCATAGTGTTGTCTCTAGGGCACAAACACTAACATAAAGCTAAGAGAAAAGCTCACTCCAAAGTGTTAGGTCACACAACACTATAGAAGGGGGTTGAATATAATGTTTATACAATCAAATCGATTTCAACACAAGTATTTAACAAAGATCAAATATATTCAAATAAACTCTATTACAATAGAACTGTTGTTCTCTCTCAGTGATGAACAATATCACTAAGAGCTGCTAGGTTACAATGTATAATCTTCTCGATAATGATAACACATATAGTGTAAACCCTAAGCTGTGTTTATATAGTACACAGTTATAATATATCTTCTAATTGATATGGAATATAACTATGTCTCCTAAAATATATCAATCAGATATCTTCTACAAGTCTTCTAGTCCTCTAACTCTTCATGCATATCTTCTTTTGTTTTAGTCCAGATCTTCTCCTGTAAATCAGCTGCATTCCTTATCTGAAGTCTTTCCGCACTTAAGTCCTGATATATATCTTCTGACGCCTTATGTTCTGATATTAAGTTCTGACTTCAGTAAGTTCTGATTTCCAGTAAGTCCTGATAAGTCATGTTGTTAAGTTCTGAAAACGAAACACAAATCAGAGTAGACATGACATCACAAATATATCTAACAATCTCCCCCAACTTGTAAATTATGAAAAATATACAAGTTAATAGATTTGATGATGTCAAAAACATTTAAGTACAAATGCAATGAGAGTTTAATTAGACAACTAACTACAACTTACAGTCCTTGTAGCTTTTACCAATCTTACTGAGTCAATCTAAATCCAAAGTGATTCTTGACAAAGTTTGATATTAGCTTCTCTTCTTTATTCCTCAAGACTTGAGCTAGTGTAGCTTTGACTTGCTTCATCTCTTCATCTTGACTTCCAATCTGGTAGATTGCAGTCATAAATGCTGAGATATGGTTTCTTTCTAAACCATCACCAAGTCTGATCACCCTTGGATGAGAAGAGTCTTCATTGTAGCACAAACATTTCTCTTTTAGAATGACTTCAAGTTTAGCAGAATCCTTCTTCATTGGAATTTCACTTCCATCATCTTCAACTATATTAGGAATGAATTTTGTAACCCTTGAACCAAAAATTCTTACTTTATCCCTTATGGTCTTCATTATGAAATTTGACCATCTCCTAGTAATCTCAGACTTTATCTCTAAAAGATAATGAAAGAATTGAAGTTCTTTCAGAGATTTGTTCAGCACATCTGATTCTGACATTTGATAAGTTCTTCCATCTTCAAGAAATAGAATCAGATTTTCTTTGACATTATGATTATCATGAGCATCCAGTACCACTTGAATGAATATAACCTTATCAAGGTGTTTCTGCGTAACTTCTTCAAGAGGTTTGTCAGTCAATAAAAATGGATCTCTAGTAAGTACTTCAACTCCTGTCTTGATCTTAGCTTCATCAGAACCTAGTCCAGCTCTGTCTCTTGCTTCTCTGGCTTTCAATCCAACAGTCATGAAATCAGATAGTAGCTGGCTTTTCTTAGGATATGATGGATTAAAATTCTTCCATAGGAGTTTTCTCTTATCAGTAAATGTCAATTTATTCAAATCAACTTGAGCACTATTAGAGGTTGATGTCTTGATGACTTGATCAGGATTTGTTGTTTCTTATGTAGCTTGCTGTTCTACATTCTGAATAACTTGAGCTGTGTTAGAGGTTGTTTTAGATTCTTCAGTTATCTTTCTTCTCTTCAGAGTTTGAACAGTTTCATCTATTACAACAACATCATCAAATACTTGAACCAGCTTGCATACAGGTTTCATCAGGATTTGAGGAATCTTCATCTCCTGTGGCTTTGTTGGTTCATCAATTTTTCCTTTCCCCTTTATCTTTGGGATCAGTTTCAACATGTGATCTTGTCTTGGGCTTTGAAGCCTCAGAATTTGACTTTTCCTTGTTCACAATGCCTTTTGCCTTAGGCCTTGGAGGTTTCTTTGCATCAGAAGCTTTAGACTTAAGATTTGTCTTCTCAGCTGCAAATCTAGCTTCTTCCTCCTTTAGATTCTCTAAATCTATTCCAGGATTATGTTTGAGAAATAATCTTCTAGCAATTTCTTCATCAAGTGCCTGAATCTTGGGATCCTTGTAGTAGACAGTAGTCTACTTTCCCTTTAGCTTCAGAGTTTGTAAGAAATTCTGAGAGTTTTAACTTTCAGCTTGAATCAGAACATCAGAACTTGATATTAGATTTTGATTATCAGAACTTGTTATCAGAGCTTGAGCATCTACAGCTTCAGAACTTGTCTTCTTCTGTATAGAAGATTTGCTAGCATCAGAAATTATTTCCTTGAAGAAATTTTGTTGTTTTGCCCTTGACCTTGACCCTTGCCCTTGCTAGGGTTTCCCTGGTCATCCTCATTATCATCCTTTTTCTTCAGAATCTGACTAGTTGAGCATTTGGACTTAACTACCTTCTCCCCCTTTTTGGTATCATCAGGTAGTAGGAGAGAGAGAAGAAGTTCTACTGAAGATTGAATTTCATTCAGTTGAGCTTGTTGAGAGGCTTGATTCTTCAAAACCTCAGTAATTTGGGCATGTTGCTTTTCTTGAACCTTCTCAATAGCTTCAACTTTCTCATGTATAGGTCTAATTAACCTCTTTTTGTCTAGCTTGATCTCCATATCCAGCTTATCATCTTTTTCCAGAAGTTTGTCAAGTTTTTTATGAGTTGTGGAGTGCAGACCTTGAAGATGTTTAGTACTTAGAGCTGTGACTTTGAGTTGTGTCTTGAAATCAGAGTTTGTTAACAACTCATCAGCTTTAGCAATATGCTCTGTCAGTATTTTTGAGCTTGGAATGAAATCAGATTCATTCTACTTCTTGGTCCACGCAACACCTCTATGAGTGTCTTCCCAAGGAACAGGAGCTTCTTTTTCAACAAACTTTTGAATCAATGCCTCCTTTCCAAGAATGGGAGCATTTACTGGAGCACTGTCTCCAGAACTTGCTAACATCTCCTCATCTTATGATAACACCAGAGTTTGTGTAACTGAAGGAGATGCTGTAGCAACTTCATCTAAATTCTGATCTTCAGGTTCTAGATCCAGAATTGGTGTAGATGGTAACTCAGCCTGTAAGATTGGAGAATTAACAGTAGATGGTTGAGCTGCAGTTGGAGCTTCCAGATAGAGCACAGTTGGAATGTTCAGCTTGTGGATGTCAATTTCAGGACTTAATCCTGAATCTTCAACTGTTGTTTCTTTAAATGGAGAGACATGAGGTGTAATCATTATTTATGGAACAGTGTCTTTAGCTTGAGGTGGGGATGGTAAAGCTTCAATTACAATAGGTTCTGATGAGATCAGAGATTCCTAATCCCCTTCCTCAGCTTCTTGAGTATCCTCAGAATGAGGTTGTGCCAAATGCCTTCCTGCTCTCTGTTTCTTTGATCTCCTGGATGGTGTAGGAGTTGCTTTAGTAGCACCAGATTTTATGGTTCTTTTCCTCTTCAAAATATCTGAACCCTCAGCTTCAGTCTTTTTCTGATGGGTTGACCCTTCAGCTTCTATTGTCACAGGTTTTGATGCATGAACCTGGACTTCTTCTTCATATGATTCATCCCTAAGGATCATCCTTGTTCTCCTTGGTGGAGATTTAGTAACAGATTTTGTTCTTGAAGATTTAGATCTTGATGTTGCAGCAGATTGTTGAGGTTGAGATTGTGCTGGTTGGAAATATGTTCTGATGGTAGGTTGAGTTGGTTGAGGTTGAGAAGTGGTAGGTTGTGTAGTGGTTGTAGGTGCTGATGGAGGTTGGGATGGTTGTACATCAGGATATATGGTAGTATAGGTGTTTGGATAAGAATTTACTAAGACCTGTTTGACTGATTGAGGAATTTGGAGGGGTCTTAGTACAGTCTTCTTATTATCAGTAGATAATAAGTCAGTGAAGGCCCTTTTAGCAAGTTTAAAGGGTTGGATCAACTCACTAGCTAGTTGGGGCTTATCAGAATTACAAAAACTGTAAATAAGTTGACAGAATCTAACAAAATATACAGTAATTTTGTCCTCTTGCATCCTATCCCCAATAAATCCTAGCACATCACTAGCATAATCAAAATGAGATTGAGTAATAAGAGCATACCCAATTTGCTGACTAAGGATTTGAATTGCATCAAAGTTGGAGTACTTGTTTGCAAAGACCTTGGTGATGCAGTCGAAAAAGAAACTCCACTCCCTCCTTATGTGGGGCCTCTTCAATTGTCCCAGCTTGGAAAAAGATTTTTCATAACCAAGGTTTGCCATCATCTGTTGAAGAGCTGGCTCCTCAATTGTTGAACTGTAAACACAGTTTTCTGGAAGATGTAAAGCTTGTCGAACAGTTGACAGTGTAACCAAGTGTTCATCTTCCCCTGTTGTAAATATGATGCTCGGGGACCCATTTGCACCACCATCATCATAAACATCACTCCTCCAAAACTACACTACTTGAGTTCCTGAGAGTGATTCTGGTTGGGTCAATGCATACCCAATCTCACTGTTGGCAAGAAAGTCCTGAACGAAGTGAAGAACTGATGGAGCTTCGTCCTTGCTAAGAATAGCCATGTAGTTGTTGGGAACAAACTTGGCTCCATTGAAAATGATGTCCTTTGGTGCCATTTATGTGAGAAATAAGTGAGAAAGTTGTGTGTATAGAAGGTGTTTGATAAAATGCCTGTAAGAAAATAGCTTCAAAGAATATTAGAGGGTGAGAGAAAATAAGAGAGATTGGTGAATGAGAAAAGTAGGTAAAAGATTAGAAAATCTTTTAACTCTCTTATTTATACACCCCATGTGACAACAACTATATTTGTGAAACATGGAAGACAATTTACACCTGGCAGCATGTGAACAGTCAAAAAATTGTTAGTGCACACATTAAACGTGCAGTAATTAATGCGCACATGCAGTTACCAAAATAAACACACAACTAAATGATTATTACTGTTTTATCTCACCTAATTATTTTATGATAAATATGACCGTTACATGTAAATATCATAAATAAGTTAAGTAATTAAATAATGCCACGTAAGCATCAGAATTTGCATCAGAACTTGACTATTATCAAAACTTAACAGTCATCAGAATATGGCTTCTGTACTCAAAAAGTGAATGTCTGTTTCTGTGATTCTTCATACAAATACTGACTGGGTTCTTCAGAGTTGAATCATCAGAACTTTCATCAGAACTTGTCCTCAGAATTTATGCAAATAATACTTAACTGTTTGTCAAAAATAACTTAATCACCACAGTAATTTTCATCATTCACATGGAGTGAGAGTGTGTGCATTTGCAAATGATCAGATAAAGATTAAAGTCTGATAAACTTCAGTATATCTTAGAAATAAGGCATAACTAAGAAAAGTGCTTAAAATCTATCTTTAATTTTGAAGTCTACTATAGAATAAATTAATGCAAGAGTCCACCTCAACTGTTTGTGCTCATTTTATGCATCTTTTGATATTCTTTTGACAGTGGCTTCTCAGTGTAAGTGAGTCACAAGTGCTATCAGAATTTATGCTATTATCAGAGTATTTCTCCAGTAATCAGAGAATATGAAAATTCACCAAGAAAAATTTATTTGCTTTTCTAATGCATATTACTTAATACCAGCAATGCACTTGAGTCTTCCCTTTCACATATTTACTCTAGATCTCAAATGAGTACCTGATTTTGATTTTTTTCTTTTCTTTTCTTCAGATAAGTGAGGCTTATCAAGCATATAGTTCATCCTTAAGATTTACTGACATCGGAATTTGACATATAAGAAGCAAGAATCTAGTTTGTGACTTAGTAGTAAGATACACAAAGTAAATTTGACTAAGCTCAAAATCAGAATTTGCTTGTGTTAATGAATTTCCACATAAACAGCTAATTCAAACATGGGATTTCTAGTATGTTAAAGACTACTAGGTCAACATCTAGCACAGTAATCCTTATTGGAATGAATAGCCACAGAACATTTAAAATACTATCAGAGTATATAAAATCACATCAGATAACAATCAGTATTTAATATATTACAGTTTAAGCACAGATTACATGGAGATAAGACAATCTGTACCACTGATCATATAGTCTGATGTATGAGAACAAAAACTAAGCAGATTTTGAGAAATAACCTGAAACCATTCCAAGTTCATTTACCAGTCTTGTAAAAGTTGCTTCACATAGTGGTTTGGTGAAGATATCTTCTAGTTGTTGATCTGTTGGAACAAAATGCAATTCCGCTGTACCTTTCATTATATGTTCCCTTATGAAATGATACCTAATGCTGATGTGCTTTGTCATTGAGTGTTGAACTGGATTACCTGTCATAGCAATAACACTTTGATTATCACAGTAATGGGTATTTTAGAAAATTCTAACCCATAGTCCAGTTCTGATTCTTCATCCAAAGAATCTGTGCACAACAGCTTCCTGCAGCAATATATTCTGCTTCTGCAGTTGATGTGGAAATTGATTTATGTTTCTTGCTAAACCAAGAAACCAATATGCTTCCAAGAAATTGGCAGCTTCCACTAGTGCTTTTCCTGTCTATTTTGCATTCTGCAAAATCTGCATCTGAGTAACCTATTAGCTTAACATCTGATTTTCTAGGATACCACAATCCTAGATCAGCTGTACCCTTGAGGTACTTGAAAATTCTTTTCACATCTATTAGATGAGGTTCTCTTGGATCAACCTAAAATCTTGCACAAAGACATGTAGCATACATGATATCAGGTCTACTTGCAGTTAAATAGAGTAAAGAGCCAATCATACCTCTGTAGTTAGTAATATCTACTGATGATCCAGTATCTTTATCTAACTTGGTTGCAGTGGCCATGGGAGTGGATGCAGTTGAATTGTCTTGCATTCCAAATTTCTTGAGTAAATTTTTGGTGTACTTGGATTGATTTATGAAAGTACCTTCTTCATTTTACTTGACTTGAAGTCCCATAAAATAGCTAAGTTCCCCCATCATACTCATTTGATATCTTGACTGCATTAGCTTTGCAAACCTTTCACAGAGTTTGGCATTTGTAGAACCAAAGATGATATCATCAACATATATCTGTACCAAAAGTAAGTCCTTTCCATGGTTGAGGTAGAACAGTGTTTTATCAATTGTGCCTCTGGTAAATCCAGTTTCCAGAAAAAATTGAGCTAAAGTCTCATACCATGCTCTTGGAGCTTGCTTAAGGCCATAAAGTGCTTTATCAAGTCTGTAGACATGATTAGGAAATTTTGGATCTATAAATCCTGGAGGTTGTTCAACATATACCTCTTCTTCCAATTCTCCATTAAGAAAAACACTTTTCACATCCTTTTGAAAGACTTTAAACTTCTTTTGAGCAGCATAAGGCAAAAAGATTCTTATGGCTTCCAATCTAATAACTGGTGTAAATGTTTCATCATAATCAATACCTTCATATTGAGAGTAACCTTTAGCAACCAGCCTTGCTTTGTTTCTTGTAATTATGCCATCACTGTCAGTTTTATTTCTGAACACCCATTTTATGCCAACAATTGATCTGTTCTTTGGTCTTGGCACTAGGGTCCAGACTTTATTTCTTTCACATTCATTTAACTCTTCCTGCATTGCTTGTACCCAATCAGTATTTTGAAGAGCTTCTTCCACTTTCTTTGGTTCAGTCTGAGATAGAAAAGAATGATAGAGATATTCATTTGATGTTGCTGTTCTAGTTCTGACACCTGCTTCAAGATCTCCAATTATTAAGTCAGGTGTGTATGCTTTAGTCCACTTCCTTGCAGATGGAAGTTGTTCTCTAGAATTGGATCCTCCCCCATGATCCATGTTGCCTCCATCAACATTTTTTGATGCTCTCCCTGTAGTTATGCTCTCTGAGACTTCAGAATTTGAGTTGAATCATTCAAGAATTGAAAAATCAGAGTTTCCAGAATTATCAGAATTTAGCTCATCAGAACTTGAAGAGCCAGTGACAGGTTCTGATGCTTCTTGAGAGTCTTGAGTGGTGGTAGGATCTTCAGCTTGCTCCCCCTGAACAAGTGTATTTTCCCTTGGAGTAGTTACCACAGTTTCAATGACATCATAATTTAACCCATCAGAACTTACAGGATCAGGATTTAAGCCATCAGAATTTACAGAATCAGAATTTAAATCTTCATTTTCAAATCTCAGCTGATCATGATCATTGAAATCTTCAAGTCCAGCAATCTTTTTATCATCAAAAGATACATTGATAGATTCCATGACAACCCTTGTTCTTAAATTGTAGACTCTGAAGGCTTTTGTGGAAAGTGGATATCCAACGAAAATTCCTTCATCAGCTTTTAGATCAAATTTTGACAGCTGTTCAGGATGAGTCTTAAGAACAAAACACTTACATCCAAATACATAAAAATATTTCAGATTTGGCTTCTTTTTCTTCACCATCTCATATGGTGTTTTTCCATGCTTATTTATGAGTGTAGCATTCTGTGTAAAACAAGCAGTCTGCACAGCTTCTATAACGACTCGCATATTTTTGAATTATTAAAATATGTAATTGTGGAAGTATTAATTAAATAAAATATGTGTCTTGGTTTTGGCAGTAGTGTGTTGATATATACTATTTGTTTGTGATTTATTGGTGTAAAGGATTGGAATGTGTAGTGAAAAATTGAGTTATATAGTTCTATATTATTTTTAAAGGTGATTTTATTACAGTTTTAAATCCGTAAATATTTAGATTGTCTCTAAAATTAGTTTTATGATTTTATAATTTCAATAATTATTTTTGGGATTTTAAAAAATTTAGAAATCAATATTTTCTCGATTATTTAACCTTCTATGATTTTCTGATTACATTTAATTGTAAAATATATATTTAATTCTAGAATTTTTCAAAAATTACGAAATTCAGATTTATTTAAGTTTGGAATATTTTGAGAATTTTAAAATTATTTTGGAAATTGTTGGGATTAATTTCACCCGCGCGTCGATTCGTTTAATTGTGAAAAGCGGGTATAAATTGTATTTCAAAAAATTATATTAAAATTTTGAAATTTATATTTTTATAAACTTCGGGATATTTGTAACATTTTAAGACTATTTTCGGGATTTTCTGAATTTGTTTTCAGTGCAGCCCGGTTCGTTAACTACGAAATACGGGTATCTTATGCGATCCAAAAATATTTTAAAAATTATGAAACTTTTATTTTATTAGTTTTCACTCATTCCGGAAATTTTATTTGATTTGTTTGGTAATTTTTCGGATTATTTTGTTAGCACGATTATTCTTTAAATTACAGAAGCGGGATAAAATAGGTTGTCCAAAATAAGGGAAATGACACGTGTTTAGTCCTCCGCAATTTGGTTGATGCGTGTCGATTATTGAGTGGAGGAAAAAAATAAAAATAAAGCAGAAACAAGAAAACACACAGAAATCTCATCCATGCTTATCTTATTCCTCTTGTTTCTATCCATTACTCTCAACCTCTCCAATCTCTCGTTCTCTAGCTCTCAATTGCTCTCTTTTATCGATATAACCCGGTTTCTCTCTCCTCCTTCCCCTTCCCCTATTACCGTTTTCTTCCCTTATGTCCGGCGCCGCCTACTTTTTCGGTAATTGGCCGCTACTCTGGCTGATTGTTTCTGTTTCCTTGGTTTAATGGTCTCAGTGTTATTACAGTGTGTGCGTATGTAGTGTGTGTGCGTGTGTGCGCCTCTGTGTGTGTGGGACTGCTGTGTGTGCTGTGTTTCCTGAATTACAACCTGTGTCGCCGGTTGCTTTTCCGGCTGTGTGCTTGTTTGTATTTGTGGTGCGCGTGATGGCACGCGTGTGCCTTGAGTGTTCTTTTAATTATTCTATTTAATTTCTGCAGGTGATTAATTGATTGGTTTCGTGATAATAACATATATTTTGTGCGAGAAAGTATGGATATAATTGGTGGGATTCGTGTAGGATGTTCGTTATAAACGGAAACCCGTGAAACTTACCGCCGTCGGCGATGAGCCTCGGCGAGCCGACGGTGGACTGCGATGAATTAATTCTGAGTCCTATAATTATAAAACAATGTTTAATATTTGATTCGTACCATTATTTTCGAATTTTAAATAGTCGGATATAATTGTTTAGGTCCGAATTGGAATGCGAATAATAGTAATAATTACGTAGTTGAATCGGTGATTGGGATTTGTAACATGGATTTCGGTTATGGTATCGGTTGAATTAATTGTTGGATTGTTGTTGTTGAATTGACGTCGATTGATGTTTCGACGGGTAGTCCGATAAACAACGGAGACGCTGCCCGATTTCCGGGAAACTGAATTATGTAAATACGGGAACGTATCCAATGATTATCGGGGTGTCGAATGACTATATGTATATGGTATATTTTATATACGAAACTTGGTTGTACGATGTAATGAAATATTTTGCCAAATCGATAACCTTGATTTCGTAAAATAAAGAGTATATATATATATATTTTCCGAAAACGAACACCGAACCGATCTTCGAGATTGTGAACCCTATTTGTTGCGTGTGTTATTATAATATTCATAATTACGAGTTGGGTTTGAATATCGTTGGGTAAGAATTAGTATCGAGGATATGTCAAGCATACCTAGACATCTAACCTAGGGTATTTCGACCCTGTAGGTTATAATCGGGAACCTGAAAGTGGACGATGGACTAGAGATGACCTAGTAATCATTCGACGAGCTCAATAGAGTTTCAACAGAAAAACTTGAGTATCAAAGTCGAATCCAATGGGATCTAGTGATTGGACGTTAAAGCCTGAGCGACAGAGCCAGCTCAGAATTAATCAGTAATAGTTGTAAAGCCCTGTAAGGCAAGTACTTCTGAACTTTTCTTCAAGATATATTGCCAATATTTTCGAACTGTTTCATAACATGTCGCTATTATTCAAAATAACTCCTGTTTTATAATGCAAGTGCTTTAAACTATTTAACTTTGAACCCTGATTTTTCTTGATCTTGAGCCATAAGCCTTATTCTTTGTAAACCATCCTTTGTTGATCCTCGGACACCAAACCACACAAATATGATACTACACCCCAAATGTATAACTACCAAACACCAAATACTGGAACAAAATTGTTTGAAAACACATAAACTTTTATACTCCAACCATTCTTTATAACATCAAAGAACTATACCTTGAAAAATCATTACTGGTCTAATACGTGATGTTGGATTTTAATCGCAGCGGAGGCATGGTAAAACACTTTTACACATATAAAATCCAAATAAAAGCATATAAATCGTGATTAAAACACATGAATCGATTACTAACCTTTAATAGCAATCCAAAAGCAACGATCGAAGATCCTTAGCAGCTGCTCCTCAAACGTGAAGCACTCCACCGGTATCCACCAGGAAAACGACGTTAAGGAGGAGGAGGAGGTGGAGAGAATTAGGTTTTCTAAAAATTTTGGGTTTCGGGTTAGAATAAAAATAGGGTTTATAATAGTATATTTATAGGCAAAATTTTCAGCTGAAATTTTCCCATAAAATATTATTATTATTAACCCATTTATTATTCTCATTAATAATTAAAACACCTTTTAATTATTAATCCTCTTTCTAAACACTTTAGAAATAATTCTCTCTCTTGATTTAATTTCCAAAAATTAAATTCTTAATTAATAATATTAAGGACTTTTCTTAATTAATTTATAATCAATTAAATCTCATTTAATCAATTATTAAATTTGCCAATTAATTATTTATTTCATAAATAAATAATTATCAGCCATTATTAATTAATTCCTCCACCATTAAATCATTCTCTTTTTATGGTGTGACCCTGTAGGTTCAATATTAAGCCGGTAGTAGAAATAAATAATAATAAAACTATTTTATCATTATTTATATAAATTCTCTAATTTATTAAATATGATTAATTAATTAATCATATTTATTCAACATCGTGAGGGATACTTCTCAGCATATCGCGACTATCCGGATAATATGAATTCACTGCTTAGAATACCAAGAACCTATTCAGTGAATAGTTACCGTACAATAAACTCCTTCTACCCTACAATGTCCTGATTAAATACAAGGCATGGATCTTGTGTCAAGCCTATCTAATTTAATCACTTGCTTACCATTTACTATGCTTAGTTCTATGCAAATTAGAAACTCCTTTCTAATTTCATTCACTCTGGTCAGCGATTCCTGAACTAGCATAAGTGGATCAGCCTTGAACATTCGCTTTCTGCACTGGAAGGGGTAGATCCTTTATTGATCATACACTATCTTCGTGTACAAATTCCTATACCCAGTAGAGCCCTAATAATTGTCCCTGGGGACTAAGAACTAAACCAAAGCATAGTTCAGTGTACACAAGATGACTATGATGACCTCAAGTCTAAGGATACTTGTACAACTATCACTCTGTGAATAACTGCTGATACGTGAGTGAACTCCATCAGTTGTTCAGCTGTACGAGTCATGTTCAGTGAACTTATTCTATAATAAGCACCTACATACTAGCTATAGTGTCACCACACAAATGTCTATGAGAACAGACATCCTTCATAATGAAGCAAGCATAGTATGTACCGATCTTTGCGGATTATTAATTACCAGTTAGTAATTCTATGATCAGGAACTATTTAGTTTAGAGTTATCATCTTTTAGGTCTCACTATTATGATCTCATCATAATCCATAAAAAGCTTTACTCTAAACTATGGTATATCTTATTTAAACACTTAAATAGATAGCGCCCGTAATAAAAACAAAACAAGTCTTTTATTAATATCAATGAAATCAAAACAGATTACATAAAAAGTTATTCCTAAATCCTAATACATGATTGGACTTAGGACATATTCCTTTCAATCTCCCACTTGTACTAAAGCCAATCACTCTGGTATCTAATACCCATCTTGTCTTTATGACGATCAAAGTGACTTTCATAAAGTAGCTTTATGAGTGGGTCTGCAATGTTGTTATGTGTGTCAACTCTAATTCAATACCACACAAGAAATGTTATCGCGCTCCCACTAACCCTTTTGTAGACACATGGTTCATATACGTTTTTTATAAAACCAAACTCTTTGATTGTGTCATCAAAATGGATGTTCCATCTACGAGAAGCTTGCTTTAAACCACATATGGTTCACAGCAGCTTACACACTAGGTTTTCATTTCTCTTGGAAAGAAAACCATCTGGCTAATTGCCAGATCTCATAGTCGTAGTAAGCATCAATCGCAAGCAAAATCTGAACTGATTTTAACAGGGCTACAGGTAAAAGGTTTCATCAAAGTCAATCCATTGCCTTTGTTTGAATCCTTTTCCCAAAAGCCTGGCCTTAAAGGTCTCCACCTGGCTATCTGCTCTAATCATTCTTTTGTATCCCGTATACATAGATTTCATTCCGGATTTCATGGCACTATGCCATTTCTCTGAGTCAACACTACTCATAGCCTCATTATAGGTCACAGGGTCGTCATCATCAATGATCGACAACTCATTGTCATTCTCAATGATAAGGCCATATTACCTCTCAGGTTGGCGAGACACTCTCCCTGACCTACGAATGGGCTGTTCCACAGAAGGTTGTTCAGTCAGAACAGGTGTTTCCACTTGATCCGTAGTAGTTTGTGCTTCTTGAACTTCATCAAGTTCAATTTTTCTCCCACTGTTTCCTTCAAGGATAAACTCCTTTTCCAAGAAGGTAGCATGTCTGGAGACAAACACCCGATGATCGGTGTAAAAGTAATACCCTAAAGTCTCTTTAGGATATCCCACAAAACTACATTTTACGGATCGAGATTCCAGCTTATCTGGGTCAACTTACTTGACATAAGCTGGACATCCCCAAATCTTAACGTGTTTAAGACTCGGTTTCCTTTCTTTCCATATCTCATACGGAGTTTGAGGAACAGATTTGGAAGGCACCTTATTCAGTAAATATGCTGAGGTTTCCAATGCATAACCCCATAGGAATACTGGAAGATTTGCATAGCTCATCATGGACCGAACTATGTCTAACAAAGTTCGATTTCTCCTTTCAGATACCAATCTGGAGGCGTTCACTGGGAGACTATACCATTTACTTTGAGATAATCCAGAAACTCTCCATTCAAGTATTCACCACCTCGATCTAATCGAAGAATTATAATACTATGTTTGGTTTGTTTCTCCACTTCATACTTATACTCTTTGAACTTTTCAAAGGCTTCAGACTTGTGTTTCATCAAACACATATCCGAATCTAGATCTATTATCCATGAAAGTAATGAAGTATGAAAATCCACCCATAGCTTGCGTAGACATTGGTCCACATACATCCGTGTGTACCATTCCTAGCAAATTTGCAGCCCTCTCTCCATGTCTACTAAATGGAGACTGCAGTGCCACAATGAAGTGAGATTTTCATCATCCCTTTTCTTTTATTAGTTTGTTCAATCTGATAAAAATTATGTCACATTTATACAGACCATTATTTAAAGTACCACGTCCATAAAGAATATTATCTCTAAGAATAGAACATTCATTATTCTCAATAATAAATGAAAATCCAGCCAAGTCTAACATGGGAATAGAAATAATATTCCTCACAATCGAGGGAACAAAATAACAATTATTTAAAACAATAGTCTTGCCCGTAGGCATATGTAAATGAAATGATTCTACATCTTCAGCAGCAACTCTTGCTCCATTTCCCATCAGTAGAATCACCTCCTCTTCCTCAAGAGTCCTACTTCTCCTTAGTCCCTGCAACAAATTACAGATGTGAGAACCACATGCGGTATCTAATACCCAAGTAGAAATTTGATTTAATGACATATTCACTTCTATCATGAACATACCTGAATCAGAAGCGGTAGTCTCACTACCCTTCTTCTTCAATTCTGCAAGGTATACCTTGCAGTTCCTCTTCAAGTGCCCCACCTTGTTACAGTGAAAGCAAACAACTTTGCTCTTGGGGTCTTCAGCTTTTGGTGGAACCGGCATTTTCTCACCTACTTTCTTCTTCTTGGAAGGGTTCCTCTTCCTTTTCTTAGGATTGGAACCTTCACCAATTAGAAGAACAGAACTCTTCTTAGGGGGAAAATTCGATTCCGCAGTCTTCAACATGTTGTGGAGTTCAGGCAGGCTGACATCCAACTTATTCATGTGAAAGTTCACAATAAACTGCGAGAACGAAATCGAAAGCAATTGCAAGACCAAGTCTTGGCTCAGCTCCCCATCCATGGCAAAACCAAGTTATCCAAGACGTTCAATCAAATTGATCATCTTAAGTACATGGTCATTCACAGATGATCCCTCAGACATCCTACAACCGAACAGCTCCTTCGATATCTCATATCGAGCTGTCCTCCCTGCCACATCATACAACTCTTGTAGATGCATGAGGATAGTGTGAGCATCCATATGCTCATGTTGCTTCTGTAGCTCAATGTTCATGGAAGCTAGCATGATGCATTGAGCAACATTTGCATCATCTACCCACTTACAATACACAACATGTTCATCATTATGTGCATCACTAGCAGGTTCAGTAGGCTTAGGTGAGTCAATCACGTATTCCAGCTTCTCAATCCTGAGAACAATTCTCAAGTTTCGAAGCCAGTCAGCATAATTAGGATCAGTCAATTTGTGAGCATCCAGTATGCTCCTGAGTGATAGTGCAGAAGACATAATGTATATTGTAAATCTGTAAATGATAAACACATAACAACACTTAGCAAATATTCGATTTCATTTTAAAAAACACTATATGAATCGGGTCTTTATTCATAAGTGGCTCCCACTAGTTTACCTAATTTATTCAACCCCCTACATGAAAAATTAAGCATTCATAATGCTAGTGGGAATAGGGATCCTACATTCCATTACACAACCCCGGCTGTAGCACGAACTGCCATGTAATGTTCAATAGGCAGACAACTCTTATCAATTACATCTTATGTTATTCCCTAATCAAACTTTAGCCTCTTGAATAATTGAGTCACGGCTGTGGCACGACAAACTCAATATTCTAAGTCAAGTCTAACCCAACATTCCGTACAATTGAATCAGTCCCCAAAGGCCCACGGTTGTGGCATGTACCGACCTTTAGATTCTTATTCAATGTACACATCTCTATGTAATAGACAAGTATTTCTTATTTCGAAATCAAAGCCCTCGGCTGTAGCACGAACCGACAATGATTCAAAAATAAGAACTACTTTTCTATCATATTGGAAGGCTATGACCGACACAAGCCCGTTGTGTCATTGGCCAATTACTACTTGATATTATTTAATTTTAGAGGGATTATATTACGTTACAATCATAATCATATTATAAAGAGATTCTTCATTTTAAATTAAATATTTCAAATCAATAATCAATAATCAGATGATTCCCAGATCGGGTGGAGCATTGTCAAGAGGCGTCACTTAATAACCCTTTCTTACAGATAGAAATCTGTTGTTGACGGAATCATCCTTTCTCTCATATCGAAAATTCATATTCAATTATGTGTTTCATAAACACAAGAATCTCATGATTGTATTCATAATATTATTGTTTAGGTTAAGAAACAATTTCACTATACTAGGTTGTCTAACAAACGCCTTATGTTCATTTAAGTTCACCTAAATCTATCATCGCATGATAAACTAAGCATATATCACATATATCAACATGAATAAACATCAAGGTAGGCATGTTTCATCATCTAGCATATTGGTCTAAGCATTATACATCTCTATGTATCATATGAAGCATTTAAAAGCAATTAAAACAGTCAAAAACAGCTTTAAAACACTTTCGGAAATATAAACAGTTCAAAACTTTTATATAAACTAAATTTTGATCACTCCATTAGATCCGTCTCGGAAAAACGAATCCAACGATATATTGCACGCCCAAAACGGAGTTACGAAATTTCCAAAAAATCAAATTTAATGTGGACAGTCGGGCTGTAACGCATTACAGGAACGCGTTACAAGCCCTGTAACGCATTCCGGTGATGCGTTACAACCCTTTTAAGCCATTAAAAGGTGTAACGCATTCCGTGAATGCGCCACAGTGTGTAACGTATTCCCGGAATGCGCCACACCCTCCCGCGCGCGCGCCTGCACCTGCCGCCGCCTGACTGTTCTCGATCGTCGTGCTGTTCTGTTTCTTTGTCTTGCTTCCGTGCCATCAGTCAGTACAGCAACAGCAGCAGATATATATATATATATACATACTTACAATTTATATATATATATATATATATGATTACTTAATTACGAATTTAATTGCAAGATCTTCAAAAATTCATAATAAAAAATCTATACATCATAAAATTATGAAAAAATACCCAGACGATCTACAACACTTGCGAGACCCAGATCAACATTCAAAATTATTCTGAGAAACGATTTCTTATCAGACATAATTAATCCATAATATAACTTGTAAAAATCATAATTAATTCATACAAGCACATAAAATTCTGAAATTTTTACCACAGATCTATATGCATACAACCTATGCTCTGATACCAATGTTGGATTTTAATCCCAGCGGAGGCATGGTAAAACACTTTTACACATATAAAATCCAAATAAAAGCATATAAATCGTGATTAAAACATATGAATCGATTACTAACCTTTAATAGCAATCCAAAAGCAACGATCGGAGATCCTTAGCAGCTGCTCATCAAACATGAAGCACTCCACCGGTATCCACCAAGAAAACGACGTTAAGGAGGAGGAGGAGGAGGTGGAGAGAATTAGGTTTTCTAAAAACTTTTGGGTTTCGGGTTAGAATAAAAATAGGGTTTATAATAGTATATTTATAGGCAAAATTTTCAGCTGAAATTTTCCCATAAAATATTATTATTATTAACCCATTTATTATTCTCATTAATAATTAAAACACCTTTTAATTATTAATCCTTTTTCTAAACACTTTAAAAATAATTCTCTCTCTTGATTTAATTTCCAAAAATTAAATTCTTAATTAATAATATTAAGAACTTTTCTTAATTAATTTATAATCAATTAAATCTCATTTAATCAATTATTAAATTTGCCAATTAATTATTTATTTCAAAAATAAATAGTTATCAGCCATTATTAATTAATTCCTCCACCATTAAATCAATCTCATTTTATGGTGTGACCCTGTAGGTTCAATATTAAGCCAGTAGTAGAAATAAATAATAATAAAACTATTTTATCATTATTTATATAAATTCTCTAATTTATTAAATATGATTAATTAATTAATCATATTTATTCTACATCGTGAGGGATACTTCTCAGCATATCGCGACTATCCGGATAATATGAATTCACTGCTTAGAATACCAAGAACCTATTCAGTGAATAGTTACCGTACAATAAACTCCTTCTACCCTACAATGTCCTGATTAAATACAGGGCATGGATCTTGTGTCAAGCCTATCTAATTTAATCACTTGCTTACCATTTACTATGCTTAGTTCTATGCAAATTAGAAACTCCTTTCTAATTTCATTCACTCTGGTCAGCGATTCCTGAACTAGCATAAGTGGATCAGCCTTGAACATTCGCTTCCTTTACTGGAAGGGGTAGATCCTTTATTGATCATACACTATCTTCGTGTACAAATTCCTATACCCAGTAGAGCCCTAATAATTGTCCCTGGGGACTAAGAACTAAACCAAAGCATAGTTCAGTGTACACAAGACTACTATGATGACCTCAAGTCTAAGAATACTTGTACAACTATCGCTCTGTGAACAACTGCTGACACGTGAGTGAACTCCATCAGTTGTTCAGCTGTGCGAGTCATGTTCAGTGAACTTATTATATAATAAGCACCTACATACTAGCTATAGTGTCACCACATAAATGTCTATGAGAACAGACATCCTTAATAATGAAGCAAGCATAGTATGTACCGATCTTTGCGGATTATTAGTTACCAGTTAGTAATCCTATGATCAGGAACTATTTAAGTTTAGAGTTATCATCTTTTAGGTCTAACTATTATGATCTCATCATAATCCATAAAAAGGTTTACTCTAAACTATGGTATATCTTATTTAAACACTTAAATAAATAGAGCCCGTAATAAAAACAAAACAAGTCTTTTATTAATATCAATGAAATCAAAACAGATTACATAAAAAGTTATTCCTAAATCCTAATACATGATTGGACTTAGGACATATTCCTTTCACCTGATCCTTTACAAACTGGAAACCGTTTCTTAGACATACCCTGATATACCCTTGTGATACTCAAGAATTGCATTATGCTTTTATACCAATGCTATATCGTTGTTGATTATGATCTTGCTTATTGAATTACATTGTTTATTACATTGAATTGTTTTAGAATTGGATAGTTTTCTTTATGTTGACCAGATTCGTGGTCAGACCAGATTCGTGGTCGAATTAGGCCAATGTGTGCATTGGATCCAGTTCGTAGAGCAGAGCTGTGTGCTTCGCTCGGGGTTAGTGCGTGACTGATCAGCAGCCTAACCTTGGTTTTTTTAAAACTTAAATGAATATCCAATTCTAATGATTAGTTAAAAAGAAACTTGATTCATCTGCATCATTTCAATTGATTATTGCTTAACCTCAGTTATCCCTATTATGACTTGCTGAGCTAGTTAGCTCACCCTTGCGATTCTTTTATATATTTTACAGTTGAAAAGAATATGGATGATAATGAAGTTCCTCAGTCCAAAGTGCGGGCTAAGGTTCCAGTTGCGTTGGATCGAGCTAGCAGAAGCTTCATGCGGTAGAGGGATAGTCAGATTGTAAGAATAATTTTATTATCAGTTGTAAGTTAAATTAGTTGGGATTTGGTACGTTGTAATAAAGGTTAATATTGTGGCTTGTTTTTATACTTTAACCTGTTGCGATCCGTGGGTATGTGAAACAGGGTCATTACAAATAATATTTCCTATACAGGTTTATATATTTTGTATGTGTTGTGGACCCCAAACTTCTGACCCGGGTTTGGAGGGCGCCACAGCTTCAGCCCAAAAGTAGGTTGGCAGCTTTGCTTCATCAAGCATAGTTCGTGAAGCTTCAATGAGAGTCCTGTTCATTCTTTCTACAACTCCATTTTACTTTGGGGTTCCAGGTGTAAAAAAATCCTGCTTAATTCCATGATCTTTGCAGAACTCTTCCATGATTGAATTCTTGAACTCAGTGCCATTATCACTTCTTCTTATTTTAACAGAATCGTTGACCAACTTATCCAGCTGTCTGACATGATCAGTTAGAGTAGATGCAGTTTCATTCTTCTTATGCAAGAAATACACCTAAGTGTATCTTGTGAACTCATCCACTATAACCATATCATATTTCTTCTTTGCAATTGACATGACATTGACTGTACCAAATAGATCAACATGCAGTAAGTGATAAGGCTCAAGAATTGAGGATTCAGTTTTGCTCTTGAATGAAGATTTTCTTTGTTTTGCCTTTTGACATGAATCACAAAGGCCATCAGGAGAAAATACTGATTTTGGCAGTCCTCTCACAAGATCTTTCTTTACTAGCTCATTTATGTTGTTGAAATTTAAATGAGAGAGTCTCTTATGCCAATTCCAGCTTTCTTCAATTGGTGCTCTACTTAACAGACAGATTGCAGAGCCTTCAGAGTTTGTTGAAAGTCTGGCTTCATATATGTTACCATGCATGTAACCTTTCAGAACTACTTTACCTGTAGAATTACTTACAACTTCACAGTGTTCTTCAAAGAAATCCACATAATAACCTCTGTCACAGATTTGACTCACACTTAGCAGATTGTGTTTAAGTCCTGAGACTAGAGATACTGATTTAATGATGACATTCCCAAGATTGATATTGCCATATCCCAGAGTTTTTCCCATGTTGTCATCTCCATAAGAAACTCCTAGGCCATCTTTCTCCACAAAGTCTGATAGCAGGGCATTATTTCCAGTCATATGTCCTGAACATCCACTGTCCAGAACTAGGATGTTTTTCCTGTTGCCCTGCAATAACAAAGACCGTTATTGGTTAGTTTTAATGACCCAGACTTGCTTGGATCCTTTGGCCTTTTTAAGTTAACATTTGCAGCGGATTTAATTTCAGAATTTATGCTAACATGCTGTTTATCAGACTTTTCATCAGAATTTACACTAAAAGGAATTACACTTACTTTCTTCAAAGAAGGTTTTATTTGATAATAATCATAGTACGAACTATGATATTCCTTACAAGTATAAATGGAATGCCATAAACTACCACAATAAAAATAAGGATATTGTGGTTTAAACCTAACAAATTGACTCTTAACTCCTGATTTAGGAGGTAAAGAGTTTATATCTTTATTTTTCCTGTAAAAAGAAGCAAGATGGTTAGAGTTTCCACAGTTATAACATTTATTTCTAGGAGCATGAGGAACAGGCATATAATTATTGCTTTTATTCATACCTTCCTTTCCATTCCTATTTTTCCTAGCTTCCTTTACCTTGTTCACATTTCTAATCTCTTTCAGCTTATGTTTAAGCTGCTTCTTAGTCATTAAGCCTATATTTACTTCGGCTGGTTTATCCTGTTTTAATTTGTCAGAAGTTGACTTTTCTTTTACTTCTGTCTTAGAATCTTTCATCTTTTCAGAGTCAGACATAACAGTTTTTTCTACAAATTTAACAAGATTTACCTTTGGCTTAGCAGTCTGTTTAACATAAATTGGCTCAATTTGCACAGTTCTTTTCTCACTTTTATCATCTCCATAACCTAAGCCCTCTTTCTAGTTTTCACTACTTAGTATATTCTGAGTTATTCTGCCAGAGTTAGTCCAAGTTCTGATGATCTCTCTTTCCTTTTCTAAATCAGTTTTTAGAGATTCATTCAATTTTAGCACTTTATCTCTAACATACAAAGCCTCATCTCTTTCTTTCTTAGTTTGATGAAGAAAAACTAACTCCTTTTCTAAATAGTCATTTCTGTTTTTAAGAGCAAGACTTTCAGATGTTAATCTTTCACATGTTAAAGTTTGATCTCTAAAACTAATGAACATGGTTTTAAGGTATAATCTCAACTCAGTAATACCATCAGTATGAAGAGCAAAGTTTGTTTGAGGTACCTTCAATTCAGCAGTGTCATTACTGCTATCAACATTTGCCATCAAGGCATAGTTCACATCATCTTCAGAATCTGAAGTTTCTGTCCAGCTTTTCTTCTTTTTGACAAGTGCCTTGTCTTTATCACTTTTTCCTTTCTTGCAGTCAGGAGATATGTGGCCTCTTTCACCACAATTGCAGCATTTGACATTTGAGTTGTCTCCTCAGTCAGAATTTCCTCCTTTTCCTTCAGACTTTCTAAACCCTTTCTTATCAGAACTTCCACCTTTCCTGGAAAACTTCTTGCCCTTTCTGAATTTCTTGTAGGCTATCTTTGTTATACCTTTCACCATAAGAGCACACAGTTGCATCATCTCTGCATCAACATTAACTTCAGATAAACTTTCAGTTTCTGAATCATCATCATATCACCCTTTATGATGAGAGCCTTTCTTTTACCCCTCTTTAAGACAACCACTTTAGGAGATTTCTCCTCAGCTTTAAGAGCAATTATCCTTGACTTTCTTCCATTCCTCTTGCTCCTTTGATCCATCTCAAGTTCATGAGTCTTGAGCATACCATAAATTTCATCAAGAGTAGTTTCAGTAAGGTCATAGTTGTCTCTTATGGTAGTGGACTTCAAATCCCAATTTTCAGGAAGAGCTAAAAGGAATTTTAGATTTGAATCTTCAAGATCATATTCCTTGTCCACCAGTGATAGATCATTCAAGAGTTTGGCAAACCTATCATATAAATCAGTTAATAACTCATCAGCTTTTGAGTCAAAGTGCTCATACTCTTGAGTGAGTATAGTCCTCCTATTCTTTTTGATTGCATCATTTCCCTGGCATCTTGTCTCCAAAGCATCCCATATCTCATTTGCAATCTTGCATCCAATTACCCTATTTGACATGACATTATCAATTGTACTATGCAGCAAATGCCTTACCCTTGCATCCTTAGCAATAGATGAGATATCTTCAGGTGTGTATTCACCTCTCTCTTTTGGTATGGTCTTTGCTGGTTGATCAGCAACTGCAACAGAGAGCTTGGTAGGCTTATATGGTCCTTCATTAATTCTGTCAAGGTACTCTGGATCTGTAGCTTCCAGAAACATAACCATCTTCACTTTCCATATAGAATACTCAGATGCTTTTAGTATGGGAACCCTAATAGTCTCATATCGACTGTGGGTTTGAGTGTTTTGAGTTTCTTGAGTTTTGGTGGGCTTAGTTGGAGTTTGTGTTTCTTCAGACATGATTGTTTGTTTGGATCTTTACTGTATGTGTGTTAACAGAAAAGCTCTGATACCGCTTGTTAGGTCACACAACACTATAGAAGGGGGTTGAATATAGTGTTTATACAATCAAATCGATTGCAACACAAGTATGTAACATAGATCAAATATATTCAAATAAACTCTATTATAATAGAACTGTTGTTCTCTCTCAGTGATGAACAATATCACTAAGAGCTACTAGGTTATAATGTATAATATTCTCGATAATGATAACACATATAGTGTAAACCCTAAGCTGTGTTTATATAGTACACAGTTACAAAATATCTTCTAATTGATATGGAATATAATTATGTCTCCTAAAATATATCAATCAGATATCTTCTACAAGTCTTCTAGTCCTCTAACTCTTCATGCATATCTTCTTTTGTTTTAGTCCAGATCTTCTCCTGTAAATCAGCCGCATTCCTAATACGAAGTCTTCCTGCACTTAAGTCCTGATATATATCTTCTGACGCCTTAAGTTCTGATATTAAGTTCTGACTTCAGTAAGTTCTGATTTCCAGTAAGTCCTGATAAGTCCTGTTGTTAAGTTCTGAAAACTAAACACAAATCAGATTAGACATGACATCACAAATATATCTAACACAAAGGAAGAGCTATGATTGCAAAGTCAGATACTGAATCATCAAACTCTGATGATGACTCAAATACTGATAATGAATCAGATACTGATAGTGATCATGATAATAATGAAGACATGGATCAAATGGTTGCTCTATTGGTTAAAGGCTTCAAGAAGATGGTCTACAAGAACTTCAAGAAAAGGAGAAGATTTTACAAAAAAGGTTCTAGTTCCTCAAATTCTGATAAGAGGAACAAAAGAAGAAATACTGATTGGAAGGAATCAAAATCTGGAAAACTTAACAAGTCAAAGGAAAGATGCTACAACGGTGATGGAATTTGACATTTTGCAGCTGACTGCAGAAAACCCAAAGCTGAGAAGAAACAAGCCTTGATCTCAAAGAAGAAAAACTAGGATGATTCATCAGAACCAAATGATGAGTTCAATTATGCTCTCATGGAAAATGCTGATACTGAGGCTGACAATGTTGATTTTAAAGGTATCTCATACTACTCTTACTTTTGATACTGATGATATCTGTGAATTAATATTATTTCTTAAATCTCTGCATGTTAGTTATAAGTATCAAACCTTAGAGAATAATAGAATCAAGAGTGAAAACTCTGAGTTAAAGAAAAGGAATGATCACCTAGAAATTAAGTTGCTTTCCATACTAGAAATTCAAAAGAAAGAAATAATGTTGTTTATGTTAAAGAAAAATTGTTAGAAAAGCATGCTTATCTAGAAAATGAGCTAGCTAAATAAAGAGAGGTTATTAAATTTTGGACTAACTCAGGAAAAATAATCGAGAAATTTTAGAGAATGGCTGTTGGGGATCAGTATTAGGATATGCTGATAAATCTAATTCTCATAAGAAAATTAAAAAAGAAACTGAGAAAAATAAACCAGTAAGTAATGATACTAAGGTCAAACTAAACAAGGTTCAGTTGAAGACCATTAAGTTTAATCCAAGTGTTGATACTGTTAAATCGGTTAATGAGGTAGGTTCAACCTCAGCACCTAGATCAAATTTAATTACTGATAAGAGTGAACAGGTTCACACAAAATCAGTAAATATTGGTTTAATGACTCAGAAATAACTTAAGCAAAAGCTAAAGGATTTACATATGAAAGACTAGAAGAAAAGGCCTAGGAAAAGTAGAAATGGCAAAGTAGGTGTTAATAAGAATGGTAATTATGTAACTCCTCCCAATGCACCTAGAAAGGCCTGCTTGAACTATGGTAGTACTAATCATCTTGCTAATTCTTGCAGGAAGAATAAAGAGATAAATAATGATCCTCCAAAATCAGAGTTTAGGAATAGAACAGTTAGATATAAACCACAGAGTCCTTTTTTTATTGTGGTGGTGTCTATACTCTATTTATACATGTAAAGAGTATCACGGTTTGTATTATGATTATTATGAACTTAAACCCTCTTTAAATAAAGCAAAATTTGTTTCCGCATGTGTAAATACTGATAGTAAGAATGTTAACATAAACTCTGATAAAAAGTCTTCTGCTGCAGATGTTAACAAACTTAAAAAGGCCAAAGGATCCAAGCAAGTTTGGGTCCTTAAAAACACTAACTGATTTCAAATACTGATTGCACGATAACATGAGCAATACTCTAGTCTTGGACAGTGGATGCTCAGGACACATGACTGGTTATAAATTACTGCTATCAGAATTTGAGGAGAAAGTTGGCCCAAGTATTTCTTATGGAGATGGAAACTTAAGAAAAATCTTGGGATATGTAAAAATTAAAGTTGGAAATGTCATCATTGAAGATGTAGCTCTGGTTTGCAGGACTCAAGCATATAATTTGATCAGTGTGAGTCAAATCTGTGACAGAGGTTACCATGTGAATTTCTATGAGGAGCATTGTGAAATTATGAGTAAGACTGATGGAAAGATTGTAATGACTGGTGTAAGATATGGTAGTTTATATGAAGGCAGGGTCTCCACAGTTACTGATGAATCATAAGTTTGTCTACTTAGTAGAGCATTGTGGAAGACAGTTGGAACTAGCATAAAAGACTTTCTCACCTCAATTTCAACAATATCAATGAACTTGTGAGGAAAGATCTTATGATAGGATTACCCAATGCAGTGTTTGCTCTTGATGGCTTATGTGATTCATGCCAGAAAGCCAAGCAAAGAAAAATATCTTTCAAGAGTAAAATTGAATCCTCCATTCTTGAACCATATCATCTACTTTATATTGATCTCTTTGGTCCAGTAAATGTTATGTCAATTGCCAAGAAGAGGTATGCACTCGTAATTGTTGATAAATATACAAGATACACATGTGTGTATTTTCTGCACACCAAGGATGAATCCTCATCCATTCTTATGATCATGTAAGAGAGCTAGAAAAAGGATCAACATACAAAGTGAAGATCATCATAAGTGATAATGGAACTGAATTCAAGAATAGCTCTATGGAAGAGTTCTGCAAATTCAAGGGGATAAAACAAGAGTTTTCTTCTCTCGAAACTCCACAACAAAATGGAGTTGTTGAAAGAAAGTATAGAACTCTCATAGAATATACAAGAACCATGTTAGAGGAAGCAAGATTGCCTACCTATTTTTGGGTTGAGGCTGTGCAAACTGCTTGCTTTACACAAAATGCAACATTGATCAACAGGCATGGAAAAACACCATTTGAGATGGTGAAAGGAAAGAAGCCAAATTTGAAGTACTCTCATATTTTTTGTTGTAAGTGTTTTGTTTTCAAAACTTATCCGGAGCAGCTGACCAAATTTTTTCTAAAAGCTGATAAAGGCATTTTTGTGGGATATCCATTGTCTACAAAAGCCTTCAGAGTTTATAATCTGAGAACAAGAACAGTCATGGAATCCATACATGTATTTTTTGATGACATGAAGATAACATGTCTAGAAGATGCAGATGACAATGATAAAATGAGATTTAAAAATGAAGTACCATATGCTGAACTTTTTAAATCCTGATCCTGATACAGTAAATCCTGATATTACTCAAAGCTCTGATGATCCACATGATAGTGGAAATTCTTCTAAAACTGAAGCATATCTTGAGGGGAGCAACATGATTTAAATCCAGAGACTTTTTCAAGTGATTCAACTCAAGAGACATCAGTAAATAGATCATCATACTCTCATTCCTCAAACTCTAATGAGTCAAATACTGATAACAATGGGAACACTGATTCAGGGGGAGCATCAGGAAATGATAATGATACTAGTCAAAGAAATAACAGAGAGTTCATGGATCAAGGGGAGGTTCTTCTTCAAGGAGTCAACTTCCATCTGCAAGAAAATGGTCTAAGTTATACACACCTGACTTAATCATTGGAAACCCTGATAGTGGTGTAAGAACCAGAAAAGCCACTCAAAATGAATGTCTCTACCATTGTTTTCTATCTCAAACTGAACCCAAGAAGGTAGAAGAATCTCTTCAAGATGCTGACTGGGTTACAGCAATACAAGAGGAGCCTAATGAATTTGAAAGGAACAAAGTCTGGACTTTTGTGCCAAGACCGCATAACAGATCTGAAGTTGGTACAAAGTGGGTGTTCAGAAACAAAACTGATAGTGAGGGCATTGTTACAAGAAACAAAGCAAGACTGGTTGCAAAGGGCTATTCACAGCAAGAAGTCATTGATTATGATGAGACTTTTGCTCTAGATGCAAGGCTTGAGGCAACAAGAATTTTTCTAGCCTATGATGCTCACAAGAAGTTTAAAGTGTTCCAAATGGATGTAAAAAGTGCATTTCTAAATGGAGAACTTGAAGAGGAAGTTTATGTTGAACAGCCTCTAGGGTTCATTGATCCAAATTATCTAGATTATGTCTACTTACTGGATAAAGCACTCTATGGATCGAAGCAAGCTCCAAGGACATGGTATGAAACACTTGCTCTATTTCTGTTAGAAAGTGGTTTCGCAAGATGTACAATTGAAAAACTCTCTTTTATTAATACAATGGCAGGGAATTCTTATTAGTACAGATATATATTGATGATATCATCTTTTGATCAACTAAATAAACTCTGTGAGAGATTTACAAAGCTAATGCAATCTGTGTATAATGGGAGAATTGAGTTATTTTTTGGGGTTACAAGTAAAACAGTTTGATGAAGGGTTCTTCATAAATTAATCCAAATACACCAGGAATCTGCTCAAAAGATTTGGAATGAACTGTATCAACTCCCATGGCCACTGCAACTAAGTTAGATTTAAATAATGTTTCTTTAGTAGATATAACTAACTACAGAGGTATGATTGGCTCACTCCTATATTTGACTGCTAGTAGACCTGATATCAAGTATGCTACCTGTCTCTGTGCAAGGTTCCAAGCTGATCCAAGGGAACCTAATCTGTTATCTATGAAAAGAATTTTTAAATACCTCAATGGCACCATTAACCTGGGATTATGGTATCCTAGATATTCAGATTTAAGCTAACTGGATATTCAGATGCTGATTTTGCAGGATGCAAAATAGATAGGAAAAGCACTTCTGGAAGCTGCCAATTTCTTGGTAGCAGATTGATTTCTAGGTATAGCACAAAACAAAAGTCAATTTCCACATCAACTGCAGAAGTTGAATATATTGCTTCCGGAAGCTGTTGTGCTCAGATTCTATGGATGAAGAATCAGTTACTGGATTATGGGTTAGACTACTATGTTATTACTATATATTGTGATAATCAAAGTGCTATTGCAATGACAGGAAATCTAGTGTAGCATTCAATGACTAAACACATCAGCATCAGGTACTATTTCATAAGGGAACATGTGGTAGCAGGTATAGTGGAATTGGTATTTGTTCCAACAGATCAACAATTAGTAGATATATTCACCAAACCTCTCCGTGAAGCTACTTTCACAAGACTGGTGAATGAATTGGGAATGATATCAGGACATTTCTCAAACTCTGATAATTAAGAAATAACTGCTGATAATTGAAGCATGATGTCTTATTATGTGTCAGTACTTGTTGGATACTGATTATTATGTTAAATTATGATGCCATAATAACATGCGATTAACTTCTATGAATTCTAGCTGATAGTTGCATGTTAAACTACTGATTAGCGTATATGGTCCGATATTAGTTAATCTTGCTTTGACTAATAGATCCTGACAGTAGTTGTTAAATTCTGATATTTGTCAAACTAGTGTTGACTGATAAATCCTGATAGTCATAATTAAAATACTGATAATGGTCAAACCATGGTTTCGGGACTAAAGTTTTAACCTTTAATCTTGATGAAAAGAAAATTGGGTTTCTGGAGCTGGATGATCTATCTCTTGGAAATTCAAAGTTACATAATCTCAGGGTTGCCATCTATCAGAATGATGAATCGGCAAATGAACTGAAAGAACATAAACAGAGGATGCAATGGTATTTGGATGTAAAAGAAGAAAATTTGCTGATGAAGTTACTTGAAGATTTTCCAGACTGTGTTAGAGTTCAGAATGAAGAGTAAAGTCCGATGTTTACTGAAGTAAGAATGAATATGTTTACTTGATTTCCACATTTAGATAGTTTTGACATCATCAATTGGAACTTGTACATATTGCCATAATGCAAAAGCTGGGGGAGATTGTTAGATATAATTGATGATATCTGGACAAGAAACTATCAGAAGTTCATATCAGGACTTATATCAGTATCTACTGAAGAATGACATCATCAGTACTTATATCAGCACTTGATGATCAGCAAATGATGTCATCAGGATTTGTCACTTTAGTAGATATTCGAGGAGGAAAAGGTAAGCATATATTTAAGGCGGTGAAGGACTTTATCTCAGAAGCAATCATACATGGATAGGCCTCCTTATTATAATAGAACATGATTTCGTATTTGATTGTGTAGCTGTGCTCTATATAAAGCACATATTAGGTTCATGCTATAAGCATTGCGAACATTGTTATATCATTCACATAACCTAGCAACTCTCAATAATATTTGTTCATCCTTTTGAGAAAGTACGTTTGTAATTAGTTTTTATATGTTAATATAAAAATTGTTGATTCTGTTGAAGCTTTATCGAATTATTTGCATAAACTGTATTCAACCCCCTACAGTTGATTACAAACCTAACATGAACTATAAATTAATTTAATGAAATGTTCATAACCATTCTATCTCTTCTATATATAATAGAAGAACATGGTGATAATATTTCTGAAATTAAAAAATCTCATTGAAAAAACTAAATTACCCCTGTTTTAATATTTATATAAAAATGTGTTTTGTGGGAATTGAACTCGAGATATTTTATTCGTATATACAACCTCATACCACTACACCATATTGTCACATGTGCTTTTTAACATACACATAATATGTAAGTGTGTTAAATGAATATTTTATTTAACTTTAAAGATATTTACTTGAATTCCGTAAAAAAAAGATGGTTACTTAATTATTTGTACAGTTAATTTTAAAATACACATAATATGTAAGTGTACTAAATGAATATTTTATTTAACTTTAAAAATAGTTACTTGAATTCCGCAGGAAAAAAAAGATAGTTACTTGAATATTTGTTCGGTTAATTTCTAAGTACACATAATATGTAAGTGTGCTAAATAAATATTTTATTTAACTTTAAAGATAGTTACTTGAATTTCGTGGAAAAAAAAATAGTTGCTTGAATATTTGTACAATTAATTTTAAAGTACACATAATATGTTAGCGTGCTAAATAAATATTTTATTTAACTTTAAAGATAGTTACTTGAATTTCGCAGAAAAAAAGATAATTACTTGAATATTTGTGTAGTTAATTTAAAGAATTGAATTTCAGATATAAAGTTAGACATATTACATAAATGAATTATTATCTTATTTATTAATCATTTTTTAGTTTGAAAATATATCTCATATATTTTTAACATATTTTTTATTATAAAAGTAATTAAAATGTACAAATATAATTTTTAAAGAAAATGTTGAAAATAAAATCTTTTATATATACATAATCTATATTGGTATTACATATTTAGATAAGTTCGAATTATAATCAGTCAATGCATTTTAGTTTATTTCGAATTTAAAATCAAAACTTAGCCCATTGTTCAAAAAATATTTGAAATTTGACTACATGACCCGGCCGAAAAACATCGCCACATTCTACGTTTATTAAATTTAAATTACAAGTTTGGAGAGAATATCTTACCAATAATGTGAAATTTTTTAATATCTTATGTTAATATCAATTAATGTGTTTCAGGTCTTTATAGGATCAAGTCAATTGATTATATATATTAAAATTACTAACTTCACTGGTAGCGCATTATTATTTTTGGGACTTGTCCCGATTTTAAAAAAATTCTAAATTTGATATGAGATCTCACGAGATTCGTTAAAACTACTATGATATATTAAATCAATTTATTTTTCATTTTTTACTTTTAAAAAAATAACTTTTTAAAAAGAATTTTTTAATAAACAATATTCATTGATCAAGATAATATTGTACAAATATTTTAAATTATTTTAATATTTCAAATTATTCAAATAAAAGTTATATCTATACTATATTGTAGCATTTGATTCAATACATTTTATACTATTTAAAGAAAAAATATATATTATTTAATAATTTGAAGGAATTAACCTGTTCAACTGATATTTATAAAATTTTATCGAATTGAAAATTATTTAATTTTAGGAGAATAGTATACAATGTTATCAAGTTATTTGTTATTCCCTAACAATCTAACAACAGGATTATAGAAGGGGGGTTGAATGGAATTTTGGTTTCTTTTGGCAATTTAAAATCTCTTTTGAATATATATATATATGTAGTTTAGAATGGATATGTGTGGATTAAAAAATTTCAAGTATTCAAACACAAAGTAATTAAACAAGATAGTTTAAAAACTATGATAATCTTTACAAGTGTAAATCGGATGCCAACTGCTACCACAATGAGAACAAGAATTTTGTGGTTTGTAAAGTACTGATCTACCACTTATATCAGACTTAGGAATCTTATATACTCTCTTTTTAGGCTTTCTGCAATCAATAGCAATATGTTTAGTATTACCACAGTTAAAACAAGCTCTCTTAGGAGTATCAGGAATGTACTTATAGTTGTTTGCCTTGTTTGATCCTTGTTTTCCATTTCTACCTCTCTTAGACCTAGGTTTGGGAGCCTTAGAAGTTACCTCACAAACTTTCTTGTCTAACTGACTCTTAGGGAGAAGTCCTATATTTTTGCTTCTCTTTTCTTATATTTTAGGATCTTCTTTCTTTTTAGAAGGGACTCTAGGTTCAGCTTTCTTTTCAGCAGTATTCTTAGAGGTTGAACCAACTTCATAGACAGACTTCACTCCTCTCTCATCAGTTCTAACAAACTTAACTGGAGTAGTGTTATTAATGCTTTATTGATATTCCTTTCAGAAAATTTATTATAACCTAGACATTCTTTCCATTTTTTATCATTGATGAAATTATGAACTTTTTTCTGAAGTCATCCATGTTTTAAACACCTCTCTTTCTTTTTCTAGAACTTTCTCTAGTCTGGCATACGTGATGTTTATCTGAGTTTCATTATGTTGTTCCTTCTTACAGGCTTTTCCATTCTCATGCATGCACACTAACTCAGCTTCTAAAATATCATTTCTTTCTCTAAGCCTCTTATTATTAGCAATCAAACTATCACATTCAATAGTCTTACTTTTAAAAGTAACATGCAAAGAGTATAAGAAAGTTTCCAGTTCAGATAAATTATCAGTATCAATAGGAAATATAACTAAAGGTACCTTATCAGAACCTGAGGCATCCTCTCCATGAGTTGCCATGAGTGCATAACATTCATCATCGTTGTCAGTTCCTGATGAGTCCATCCAGTCTCTGTTGGAGTTTGTTGTGACCAAAGCCTTTCTAGTTGTCTTGGGACACTCAGTAGCCAGATGTCCCTTTTCATTATAGTTGTAACATATCATCTTGGTCTTGTCAAACTTCCTTCCCTTGGTGTACTGACCATCACTCTTTCTGAACCTGCCTTTGCCATTGCCAGTGAACCTTCTGTTCACACCACTACTTCTCTGTGGTTTCTGAACTTGATGTTTGAGTCTTCTCTTTCATATTCTTTTCCAACCAATGATAGATCATTCAATAGTGTCAGAAATCTATTATATATATTAGTAATCGACTCATCATCCTTGGCATCAAATTTCTCATATTCTTGTACAAGAACAGCTCTTGTGTTCTTCTTTATTTCCATTGTACCTTGGCACTGTGTCTCAAAGGCATCCCATATCTCCTTTGCAGTCTTGCAGGCAATCACTCTGTTTGACATCAAATTGTCCAAACTATTATGCAGAATATTCCTGACTTTAGAAACCTTAAGCATTATAACTTTTTCAAGATCTAACCACTTTGATCTTTCCTTCGTGACATAGTGTTCAGGAGCATCTGCAGTCATAGCCACAATTTCTATAGGGTATGGAGATCCTGTTTTGATGATATCAACATATGCATCATCAATAGCTTCAAGGAACATCAACATCTTTACTCTCCATGTAGAGTAATCAGCTTTCTTTAGGATGGCAATTTTCATGCTTTCATACTAACTTCCAGACATCTTGACCTTTGCAAATTAATAGTTAATTTGACCGCTCTGATACTATTTATTGCCAAGTAAAGTAATTGTTTAAGGGGGTTGTATATAATTACTAAACAAATCGATGTATTATGAAAGTAAAGTAAAAACAGATGAATCAAATAATAGTTTATATTGATCTTTAATAAACTGTTACAAAACTCTCTCAAGAACAATATTCTTAAGAGCATCTAGGTTATGCGAATACTCGAGTAAAGCACTTAGCACTTTTATTGTGATGACCTATTCTGTGTTTATATACTACACAACTATACTCAATCCTCTATCATTTACAAGTTATGTTACAGTATAACTCTAACACTTTCTATACATATCTAAATCAACTACAATCCTATAAATCAGAACCTTCTGATTTATCTCGCAGTCCTGACTTGTCATCCAAGTCATTCTCAACAGATAGCATGATCAACGAATAAATGTTGTAGCTTCAACGGATAATCATTTGTATGTATCAACGGATGACTGAAGATTGTCAATGAATGATAATGAAGCTTCCAACGGATAATCATCACTATTAGTCCCTAACAATGCAACAAGAATTACAGAAGGGGGGTTGAATGGAATTCTTGAAACTTTTTCTCAAAGATATTAAATGTTCTATCTTAATAATATATAACTGTGTGAATTGATTTGCAAACTACAGAATAATAACTTGGAATGAATCAATACATAAGTAATTAAAAACACAAGTCTTTAAAAACTTTCTGGTGGATTTGAATGTATCCCCCAGAGATATATATTATATATCAAGAGAACCCTGTGTAGCAATAAAAGCTCACAGCTGCTTACAAATGAACAACTAAGATTACAGAGAAATGCTAAGGGTGCAGCTTACAAATGTTTCTCTGAAAAATGTTCTTAGACTTGTTGTTGTTCTATTAGCTACTTCTTGGTTTATATAACACCAAGATTACAAAGTAATAAGACAAGATAATAAAATAAAAACTATCAAGTCTAATACTATGCTGCTTCATTACTCTATTCCAGCATCTTTGAGTATCTTCATAATAGCATGGAAATGGCAATGCTTCTTTATTCTCTAAAACCCAGTTGAATAGGCTTCCACATTCCATTTGCATACACTCGACGCATGTGATTGTGTTGTCACTATCAACAGATGTTTAAATTCTTTATCTGTCGGGTTCATGATCATCCGTCGGGTTGTCTTGTTGATCATCCTTCGAATGGCATTGTTGTTTATCCGTCGGGTAGCAATCTGGTACTTGACTTCATTTCATTTATGCAGAATTACAAGACATCATCTATATAGAATTAATCAACCTATTCTGCATATCTAGTTAAAGTCAACATGACTTGAGTACTACTTACAGAATCTAAATAATGTGTATGCAGAAATGTGCTACAGACTTATTGTTACACAAGCTACTCACTCAATGGACAATACATTATCATCCGTCGGGACTATATTGAGTCATCCGTCGGGACTATAATCCTTATCCGTCGAGTGCTATATTTTTCACTTAGTAAAATCTACTAAGGTGTTTTGTTAATGAAATCATCAAGTTCACAACATATACACAACAATCACAACAGTTGATCATATCCTGATTATTTAGACATATCCTGATTCTCGACTTAGCCAATTCTCAACACGTCAAAGTAGCAATTGTGAGTGTCAACATATAATTGTTGTTAAGCTTATCCGTCGAGGCACAATCACTTATAAATGAATGAGGAATATCCATCGAAGAGGTAGAAGTAAAAGATTTAGGAGTTGAAACTATGGTTGAGTCTATGGAGATTGATTTTAGATTTTTATGCACAGACTCATCATTAGTTTCAGGAAGAAAGGGAAAGTGAGCCAACAAATCATCAATAAGATAATGCTCACTTGCTGTAGATTTTAGCTCATCCATGAATTATAAAGATGGAGAATCAGGAATTGATGTGTTTATCATGTCCACATCCAGTGAGTTTGTGAGAGAATTGTGTGTGTGGTGTATTGACAATGAGAGAATTTGGCTGTGACTCCACATTTATTGGAGCCACATTAAACTATATTTGAGATGGTGATTTAACTGAGTCTTTGACTGTAGTTGGCACTGTGTGTGCACCCTGTGATTCCCCCAAATGTTTTAGCTTCTTTTTTCTGAATTAGGTTTGTGTTTGGTCAGATGTGTCCCTTCCCCTTTTGGCATGTGCTCTTGGTTGAGAGCTTGTTTCAATAGCTGCATCCCGTTGGGAAAGAGATTATTTCCTTATTAATCACCGCAGTCTGTTGGGAGACTGTAATATGGCTGGATTGGGTCACACTTTCCTCACTCACCTTATCCTTAGGGCTTCTTTGATTTTCACCCTTTCCTCACCTTGCTCACTACCCTTCACACTCCCCTCAAGTGTTGTGGTAGGTTTTAAAGCTAATTTCTTTTGAGAGAAACTAGAGTGTGGCTTCTTTGATTTGGATTTAGAAGAGTTTGGTTTTGTGGCTTGGGCAGGCATCTGTTTGGTCACAGTCATAGATGTCATAGCCACAGTTGAACTCAAAGAAGTAGCGGGTTAGGAAGAGTTAGAGACATAAACATTTACCTCACTTACCTGAGGTGCCTCCATGATTGGCATGTAGTGAAGAGGCATATCCTCATTGAGATTGTTCCTGCTTAAATCAGCAAGTACTCTCTTTTCTTGGACCCAATAAGCAAGCTTGTTGTTTGGGTTCTCAACTAAAAGATCCTTAGATACATGATTAGCTCGCATCATAAGGAATATAGCATAGTACATATTCTTTGGTCTTTTATTAATATTTCCTAACTTATACCCTAACTCTAACATGACATAATTGCTGAAATTAAAATACTTGTCATCTAAGAGCATGTAAAGCATGTTAAGAATGGAAGAAGTAATTGCATCAAAGTAGTTTATTTTTCCAGAAAATACTTTTATAAAAGAATCACACAGAAAGCTTCATTCTTTTCTAAGGCCCTTTCTTCTGATTCCATCTAAATTAGCAGAATCAATAGAATAACCCACAGACTTAAGCATATTAGTCACGTTAGTGTCTGTGTGTGGAACATGTAACATCCAGGACATAGCGTGTAATTATTTTTATCAATAAGTAATTATTCTGTGATTATTATGTGATTTTTGGTAAATTATCAGATGATTGGTGTGGATATGTGGATGTTTATATGTGGTAAAGTATAAGTACGTTAATTTTATAATGTCCAGAATAAAATATAAATAATTACAGATTTTTTTTGGTAATTTTTGGACTGTTATATTATTTTATATTGATTTATGAATTTATTAATTATTTTTAGAATAATTACAAAACTATTTTATAAAGTCGGGAATCGTCCAACTTCAACCATTTAACATTTTTACAACCCGAAACTCTTCGGAAAATACCTTCCTAACCTAATCAGATTATTCCGGACATTTTTCGTGTTTTGACGTTTTCAATCAGGATTATGGTTTGACCCGTGCGCGTCCCGGCATAAAATTTTCGATACGATAATCATTTTGATAACATTATCTTCGCACAAATTTCTTTATAAGAAGCCCGGTCTTTATAATTATCCAAAAGTTTTAATAGTTATCCAAATCAATTGATAGTTATCCAAAACATTATCTAATCAGATCGTTTTTGCAGTTACTTAACGGCTAAGTAACTGATTTTTCGATCCAACACGTATTAATATTCCAGAAATATAAATAGCCCTTTTCTTATTTAATTTTATTTGTATAATCATAATCGATCAGTAAAAACATATAAAATACAGAGAAAATCATAATTAATCATCGCGTTCTTGAAAATCAAACTCACAAACGAAGGCGTTATCGAATTCAGAATCAAGCGTGCCATATATCAAATCGAAGCTCTTGAAAAGCTCTTTCTGAATCAATCATCACTTTTGGTGCAGAAATCAAGGTTATTTTCTTATTTATTTATTTTAATTCGAATTATATAATGATTAAAAGAGGAATTTTTGATGTTGATGTTGTTTATGTGATTTGATGCTTGAATCATGTAGATCTTTTCTTTCTGATCATTTTGGTATATCATATATGACTGATTTGGAGTTCAATAACATGTTGAAATTGATGTTTGATTCTCGGATTGTTAAATTAGGGTTTAAATTGTTTGAATGTTCTTGATTAAGAATTGGGGATTTTATTTTTGTTGATTCTGGATATGATTGATTAGTACCAACTGATAGATCGTTTCATGAGCAATCGAACCATGTAAACAAATCAAAGATTGGAGGCCTGGAACGACTCGCCGGAAAACCTCGAGTTCACCGGTTTTTATGACGATTTTCGCCGGATTTTGTGTTAGGATCATTGTTTGTTGTGTTTAATGATGCTAATAGATTCTTGGAAAAGTTTAGAATAAAAATCAGACCAGAAACATGCCAAACGATCATGTTTTGTCGATGTCGGAGTCCTGCCGGAAAATTCCCCGGCCACCGGATTCCGCAGTTCATCAGGCCGGGTTCTGGGTTTCTTCCCGATCCGTTTATCCAATTAGAAGACCCGGTTTTGATCTTCAGAAATCATATTTCCAATTCTGAAAACTGTTTCTACATATTTTTATTTAAAAATTCTATTTTATTTCAAAAAAATTATTTTAAATTCTAAAAAATAAATATTTAATTCTGAAAATTATTTTCAAATTGAAATTAAATCTTATATTTAGTTAATTAATTTTAGTTGATAATTAATTATTTAATTAGTCAATTAATTTAAATATTAATTGATTAATTAATTTAATTAGTTATTAATTAATTTTAATTGATTATTTAATTAGATTTAATTATTTATTTGGATCTAAAAATTCCGAAAAATAGATTCGAGCTTTAAAATATTATTTTAAATTATTTTCAAGGCTCGATAATTATTACTAAATCATTTTAAAGTCAGATTCGGGTGTTTGAACCCTATTATTTAATTATAAAATGATTCGGAGACCCATTTTAACTCCGAAAAATATTCAAAAATTCGTATTAAATACCTGTAAAATTATTTTGATCCCGAATCTTCTCTGAATAATTATTTTGATTAGAATCTTACGTGCTATGTGCTATATGTGATCTGATTGCTGTATTATATGGTTGTATGTGCATTGTTTGACTGTTTTTGCTGTAACTTTCAATCCGTACGTCGGATTTGGGTGAAACGAAGGGTATATAGAAGCTTGTAACGAATAGAATGAGATGAGAAGTAGTATTAATAAGTACATGTGATGTATAACAGAGGAAGCGAGACGTAGAAAGGGAAAGCAAGTGGTCAGTGAGTGGGAACCAATTAATAAGTGCTAGTAAAGTAAAAGCAGATTGATAAGGAAAGTGTCCCTGAATTTTCTTGTAGTATAATTGCAAGTGCTTCTGCTCTTTCTTGTAAAGTATTGCAAGTACTTTTGAACTATCTTCATTATGTTGTAATTATTCCAAATAGTTCTTATTCTATATTACAAGTACTTTGAAATACTTAACCCTAAACCCTGATTCTTATTGATCTTGAGCCGCAAGCCTGATTTCTTGTAAACCATTGATTGTTGAATTCTTAGATACGAATCACACACATACGATACTACTCCATAAAAACATATATACCACATACTGATTCTTGATATACCATTGCTTAACATACGAACCCTTATGCCTTGTATAACAGAAGACCAATCCTTGTAACCATTGAACCCTGGTCTTCTACATTCTGATTTTTTCCCTGGATTGAAAGTCAATCTTCCTGTTTACCTTGTTATACCTTCATGGTATTGGGAATCACCCTATGCTTAAAGATAAATGTTGTTTATGGTTTAGTTTATTGAATTACATTGTTTATCATGCTATTATTATAGAATTGGATTATTTTTAAATATGGACCAGATTCGTGGTCGGACCAGATTCGTGATCATGAAAGGCCAATGTGTGCCTTGGATCCACTATATAGAGCACAGATGGGAGCCTTGCTAGGGGATAGTGCGTGACTAATCAGCAGCCTAACCTTGGTTTTTAAAAATGAAAGTGAATATCCAATTCTAATCATTTCTTATCAGGAAACTTGATTCCTTATATCATTTAAATTGATCATTATTAATCTCAGTGACTGTCATTATTACTTGCTGAGCTAGTTAGCTCACTCTTGCAAATATGTTCATGTTCTTTTCTAGTTAAAAAGGAAACTGGTGGTAGCGAGGATCCCCATTCAAGTGTGCAAGCTAGGTTTCCAGGTTGAAATGGAATAAGCTAGCGGAAGATGTGTGGCTTAGTTTGTGTTGAAAGTTTGTAATAAAGCTTTACTCCAGTTGTATGATAAATAAATGTGGGATTTGGTATGTTTGTAATAAATAAGGTTGTGTCTTGTGGACATACTTTGAACTGTTGCGATCCGTGGTTATGGTAAGTAAGGTCATTCCATATATTATTATTATCATCATAAACAGGTTTATATATAGTATGTGTGTGTGTGTATTATGAACTCCAAACTTCTGACCCGGGTTTGGAGGGCGCCACAGGTTTGATATAAGAGCTATAGTTTAAAAGTCACTGCCACAAGTCTAGATTGTCGGGAATGGGTAGAGAGTTAAGATTAGAATTAAGAAATAGAGAAATAGAATGTCGAGAGGTTGAATGTGATTATTGGTAGGTTTTAGTATGATTCGTAATGAGGCTCGAGATCCGAGATTCTTATCTAGCAGCGTAATTTTCAGATAGAAGCGATGGCAGATTCCTTTACCCCGGTATCATTTCATCACTCGGAGACTTCAGTTCGAGAACAGTCATCTGATCCACGCCCAGCTCTTCCACCTATGTTAGCTATAATACCAGTTATGACGGTTGAACCGCTGCAAGATATTCCACTTCCTGGCATGAGACCACCAATTCGAGGACCCCCACCTGCTGATTCTGAATCTACTGGACATTCGGTGGTAGGTGCATCTTTTTAGTTTAATCCACACCATATTCTATACCATAAGTATGAGGCTCTTCTTTTAGAGCGAGAGGCCTTGTTGGCCCAGATTCAGGAGCTACAGCATATTATAAGGACTATAGATGTTGACAGAAAAGTGAAGGAGCTTCGGAATGAGATTCAGGTTACCCGGAGAATACTTAAGGCCAAACTTCGTGGAGCTACTTACGAGTATGCAGCCCCAGATGCTCTTATGGGGTGGGCCAGAGAAGTATTGGAAGATTTTGAAAGGCTTGGTGGACCAGAGTTTCCCTGAAATTATATGACAGAAATGATGTGACAACTGATATATGTATAATAGTGTGTAATGTGTATTTTTAGAATTTTGGTGGGTATATAAATAAACTAGACTTGTTGACTAATGGATAGGCTTGTTGTACCTTTGCCTTTGATAAAATATTTCGTGCTTGTACCACCAAACTTTGATATATATATATATATCAATGCCTTTCCTTTCCAGCATTGCCATTTACTCTACCATACCTATTTTATCTTACTGCACCAGTTATAAAACTCTTATGATAACATGTACCCTTTTCCCCTTAATTGTTTACATTTTGTAAAGAAGCATGCAATATGAGATGTCATATGAGTCATGTTGACTACTAGTAGACATGCAGAACAGGTTGATTAATTGTAAATATGAGATGTCTTGTAATTCTGCATAAGTGAAATGGAGTCAAGTGACAAATAGCTACCCGGCGGATGATCAACAAAGCTACCCGATGGATGATCAACAAAGCCACCCGACGGATGTCAAGCATGTACACGACGAATGATCAAATTCAAATATTTGTTGACAGTGACAACACAGTCACATGCGTTGAGTGTTTGCAAAAGGAATGTGGCAGCCTGTTTAGCAGGGATTTGAGAACAAAGAAGCATTACCATTTCCATGCTATTATCAAGATATTCGAAGATGCTGGAATAGAGTAGTGAAGTAGCATGGAGTAGACTAGATATGTTTTGTTTTATTATCTTGTCTTATTATCTTGTAAACTTGGTGATATATAAACCAAGTGTAGCAAGTAGAACAATTATCAAACTAAGCACACACATTTTCAAAGAAATATTTTCAAGCTGTATTATGTAGCATTTCTCTGTAAGTTTAGTTGTTCACACTTGTAAGCATCTGTGAGCTATTCAAGCTTCACAGGGTTCTCATTTGATATATATATATATATATATATCTGGTGGATACTTTCAAATCCACCAGAAAGTTTTAAAAGCTTGTGTTTTTATCACTTTGTGTTTTGATTCATATAAATCATTTATTCTGCACCCTATAAATCAAACACTTATATATTATCAAGTAAGAACAGTTTTAAATTCTTGAAAAAGAAGCCAAAATTACATTCAACCCCCTTCTATAATTCTTTTTATATTGTTAGGGAATAACAATTGGTATCAGAGCAAGCTCTTGAAGTACAAAGAGTGTAAAGATCACAACAAACAGCAAGATGAACAAGAAGGATGTTGGAGTTAAAATTCCTTTTCTGGAAAAAGATAATTATCACCACTAGAAGGTGAAGATGCACCTACATCTTCTTTCCTAAGATGAGGCCTATGTGGATTGCATAGAGAGAGGTCCTCATGTACCAGTGAGAGCTGCAACTGGCAATGAACCATCTGTTCCAAAACCAAGGCATGAATGGTCTGACCCTGATATTGAGCAAGTCAGGAAAGACAAGAAGGCCATGAATATATTTTTCAATGGAGTTGATGGTGATATGTTTGATAACATCATTAACTGCAAAATAGCCAAGGAGGTTTAAGACACTATCCAGATTTTTTGTGATGGTACTAAGCAAGTAAGGGAGAATAAGATGCATCTGCTAATTCAGCAATATGAGCACTTCCATTGTAAAGATAGTGAGTCTCTCACTGATATTTTTAGTAGATTTCAAAAATTACTAAATGCTCTGAAGTTACATGGAAGAGTCTATCAAACAAAAGACTCTAAACTCATGTTCCTTAGATCTCTTCCAAACGAGTGGAAACCAATGACAGTCTCATTGAGAAATTCTCAGGATTACAAGTAGATCACCTTGGAGAGACTGTATGGGATCCTGAAAACTTATGAGCTTGAAATAGAGAAATATGAGAGGATGGAGAAAGGAAGGAAGAAAGGAGGGTCCATAGTACTAGTTGCTGAGTTAGAGAAGGAGAAAGAGATGAAGGTAGAAGCTGTTGAGTCTACATCAAAGGTCTGTGAAAGCAAGGGCAAAGGGCTGGTAGCTGAAAATGAAGATCATTTGAGCCAAGATAATATGGATGATATTGATGAACATTTAGCATTCCTTTCCAGAAGATTTGCCAAACTCAAGTTCAAAAAGAACTTTGGAGCAGCCAAGCCAAGTAGAAACATGGTGGATAAATCCAAATTCAAATATTTCAAATGTGGCTTGGCTGGGCATTTTGCCAGTGAGTGTAGAAAGTCAGATTCTAACAAGAAGAAGTTTGAGCATGTTGATTATAAACAGAATTACTTTGAGTTGCTCAAACAAAATGAAAGGGCTTTCATTACACAAGAAAATGACTGGGCAGCTGATGAATTGGATGAAGATGATGAAACAAGCTATGTCAACCTAGCCCTGATGGCCAAATCTGATGAAACAGAAATAAGTTCTTCAAGTAATCAGGTAATCACCACTAACCTAGCACATTTATCTAAAGCTGAGTATAATGATGCAATCAATGACATGTCCACATAATTATATCACTTGTGTGTTACACTTAAGTCCCTCACTAAGGAAAATGCTAAAATTAAAGAAAACACTTTGTTCTTAAGTGAGAGGAACAATGTGCTAGAGTCTCAGTTCATTGAATTTAAAAAATTGAGAATTGAGTGTAAGATTGCTAAGGATGAATTAAATGAGTACTTGAAGAAAGAAGAGATTTGAAAGAAGCAGCTTGAACGAGAACAGAAAGTGATTAAAGCATGGAAATCATCCAGAGTTGTCCATGCTCAAATCACTAAAGTTCAAGGTATTGAGTCCTTTTGTGATGCAGCCTGGAAAAAGAGTAAGGAGAAACTGGAATCCAACTTGGTTGAAGGATTGCTGACAGATGTGGACTCAACGGATGGTGAGAATCATCCGTCAGATAATCAAAAGGATTATCCATCGAGTGACAAAGAGCCACATCCGTCGGCTGTGAGTAAACCTGTGAGCAAAGCTAAGCTTGCCAAGCTGAATGAAAAATATGGATCAGTTTCCAAAATCTTTGTTTCGGAAGAATCAAGTCAAGTGAAGAAGGAGAAGAAAGTTAATGTTGGTCATTTGTCCATCAAGCAATTGAATGACAGATTAGAAAAGATTGAGGTTAAACCAGAAGCTAAAAGGAAAAAAAAATAGAAATAGGAAAGTAGGAATTAACAAGCATAACAACTACATACCTGATAAATATGTACCAAGAAAAATTTTTGTTAAGTGTGGTAGTGTTAATCACTTGTCTGTTAATTGCAAACTTGCTATGCCTACTCCTATATCTGTACCTCCCTCTTTTCCCAACATGACTGTTATTCCTACCTTGCCTAGAGGAGGCCAAACGGGTGGTTTGGCTCAGCACGCTCGTGAATTGGCTCGCCAAAAACTCATATAACTCGGCTCGTGTCGTGCCGGTTCAAAATTCGGCATAAACCGTATATTAAAACGAGCCGAGCACGAGTTGGATTGGATTGAACCGGAACCGGCCCAGAACCGGCACGCGATTCGCCACCTGGCTGCCTAACTTTTATTTTTGAAAAATACTATCTTACATTATTTTAAATTTCTAATTTGAAAACTTTTAAATATATGCAAAATGTTATAAATTTTATTAATTAACAATCATTCATATATATTTGTTGGTAATGGGTGTTTAAAAAAAGATGAACAATGAAAATATAAAAAAGCACCTGAATTATTTACCAAAAAAAGAGACATTAATGTTTTAAAAAAATATTTGTCAAAAAAATAGAAAATTTGTGAACCGACCCGCTAAATCGGCACGCTCAGCACACAAGAGGTCTTTTCTTTTCCTATTCACGAATCCCATGCACCAGATTCCATGTCACGCGCCATCCTGCTCACATGCTACTGCTTGCTAATTAGCTAATAATTTAATTTACATTATTAAGACTTACCGACTTACCTCTTTTAAATGTCATTTGTCAATCAACTATAATCAAGGGGCATCTTATTAGAAAAAATACAGTGTTCGTATAATTCGGCTCGCCAAATTCCGCAGCTCGCCAAATTCGGCAGCCCGGCTCGCCATCTCCCCTCATTCGTCTGCAACTCAAGTAAACCGCTGAAATCGTTTAACTCGGGTAAATCGCGGGCCATTCACGAATTGCCGTTTATCGAACCGGCCTGAACCCGGCACGGCTCGTCTTATCACACGAGCTGTTCACGAGTTCATAGCTAAACGAACCGACCCGCCGAAAATTCGGCACGGCACGCACGACACGATCGTGTGGCCACCTCTAACCATGCCTATGAATGCTATGTCCAATCAGAATATGAATGCACAATTTGCTAATATTGCAATTTGCACCTAATCCTTATTATGCTGCATTTAGTATGCCACAAATGCCATTTAGCATGCCTTATTGGAATAACATGTTTGCAAATAGCAGGAATATTCCTGTTAATCAAAATGTGCATGATAATTTTATTTTAATGACTGGTTTCAAAGATCCAACTCAAATGACTAAGGATGAATTAGAAATTCCCAAGTCAAATGAAATTAAACCTAAGAAATCAAAGAAGAAAGCTAACAAGGCAAGACCCAAGGAAACTTGGGTACCAAAATCAACTTGATTTGGTTTTGATATGTGTAGGGAAACATGAAGAATCTTTGGTACCTGGATAGTGGTTATTCAAGGCACATGACTGGAGATTCTACCCTGCTCACAGAGTTCAAGGAAATAGTTGGCCCATGTATTACTTTTGGAGATGACAACAAGGGTTATACTGTGGGATATGGCTTGATTTCAAAAGATAATGTCATCATTGAAGAAGTTGCCCTAGTGGATGGTCTCAAGCACAATTTGTTGAGTATCAGCCAGCTGTGTGATAAGGGCAATTCAGTAACCTTCAATTCAGAAGCCTGTGTTGTGACAAACAAAAGAAGCAACAAAATGGTTCTCACTAGAGTGAAAAAAGGAAATATGTATCTAGCTGAATTCAATTCATCTAATGCAGAATCTGTCACTTGTCTTCTCAGTTAAGCAAGTCAAGATAAAAGTTGGCCATGGCACCAGAAGTTGTTCCATCTAAACTTCAAGACCATGAATGAGCTTGTCAAGAAAGAACTAGTTAGAGGCATTCCTCAAGTGGATTTTTCTAAGGATGGATTGTGTGATGCCTGCCAAAAAGGAAAGCAGATCAAAGCATCATTCAGAAAGAAGCTTGATTCAACAATTGAAGAACCTTTGCAATTGCTACACATGGATTTGTTTGGACCAGTCAATGTGTTTTCTATCTCAAGGAAAAGATTTTTCCTAGTAATTGTGGATGATTTCTCAATGTTGTCTTGGACATATTTCCTAAAGTCTATAGATGAAGCTAGTGAAATCATTATCAATCAAATAAGGCAAGTCAACAATCATTCTGATTTTAAAGTAAGGAGAATCAGGAGTGACAATGGAACTGAGTTCAAGAATTCTATGATGAGATCATTTTGTGAAGAGAATGGGATTATGCATGAGTTTTTTATAGCAAGAACTCCACAACAAATTGGAGTAGTGGAAAGAAAGAACATATCTCTTATTGAAGCTGCAAGGACAATGCTTGAAGAATCAAAATTACCAACTTATTTTTGGGCTGAAGCTGTGAATACTGCCTGCTACACTCATAATATTTATTTGATTAATCAAGCAAAGTGTTTGACACCTTACCAATTGTTCAACAGGAAGCCAACTCTAAATTTTTTTCATGTCTTTGGCTCTAAATGTTTTATCTTGAGGAATCAAACTGATCAATATGGGAAGTTTGATGCTAAAGCAGCTAAAGGAATTTTTGTTGGATTTGCTGTGGGAAAGGCATATAGGGTCTACAATCTAAGAATCAACATTGGTATGGAATCAATACATGTTGTGTTTGATGATAAAAAGATTGAAGGACTGCAAGATGGAGATTTCCATGAAAGCCTCAAGTTTGATAGTGTGGAGATGGTTAGTGATGACAGTGATGATGAAAGTGATCAAGAAACAATGAATAAGGATAATGTAAAAAAATCTACAACTAATGAAGCGCATAATTCAACATCTGTCGAGTTGCAAAACACTTCATCCGTCGGGAGACAATCTGCCTTATCTACCGGGAGACAATTAGCTTCATCCTTTGGGACACAAAGTGCATCATCCATCAGGTCATTAAGAGAAGTTGAAAGTCAGAATATATCACTTACAGATAGTTCCCCTTTTTCTAATCAAAGATTCACAAACTCAGGGGGAGTTTCTAATAATCAAAACTCAGTCACACATCAAGAACAATAAGGCCTCTTCATCGAGAGCTAATCTATCATAATAAAGAAAATGGACTAAAGATCACCCTTTTGAGCTCATCATTGGTGATGCATCTTCTAGAGTTGAAACAAGGAGATCAATTCAAGAAGAATGCCTATACAGTAGCTTCCTATCGATGGAAGAACCAAAGAAGTTAGAAGAAGCTTTGTTAGATCCTGATTGGATTTTAGCTATGCAGGAGGAGCTAAACCAATTTGAAAGGAACAAGGTATGGAAGTTGGTACCCAAACCTAAAGGAAAGAATCCAATTGACACCAAGTGGGTATTCAAAAACAAGATGGATAAAAATGGCATAGTAATCAGAAACAAAGCTAGATTGGTTGCTAAGGGCTACTATCAACAAGAACGAATAGATTTTGATGAAACCTTTGCTCCTGTTGCAAGACTTAAAGTCATCAAAATCTTTTTAGCCTATGCAGCTCATGCCAATTTCAAGGTCTATCAAATGGATGTCAAAAGTGCTTTTCTGAATGAATATTTGGAGGAAGAATTCTATGTTAGTCAGCCTCCTGGTTTTGAAGACCCAAATTTTCCAGAATATGTTTACTATATTTTGAAAGCACTTTATGGACTGAAGTAAGCACCTAGAGCCTGGTATGACACTTTATCAAAGTTTCTTTCAGAAAATCACTTCACAAGAGGTATTGTTGATAAAACTTTATTCTTTAAAAATGTTAATGGCTCTAGTATACTTGTTCAAATCTATGTAGATGATATTATATTTGGCTCTACAGATGAAAAAGTTTGCAAAAAGTTTGCCAAATTAATGCAAAGTAAGTATGAAATGAGCATGATGGGAGAACTAACTTACTTTCTTAGTTTACAAGTTAAGCAAGTTAGTGATGGAATATTCATTAGTCAAACTAAATACATTCATGATCTTTTAAAGAAGTTTGATCTAATGGATTGTACATCTACAAAAACTCCCATGGCCACTGCAACTAAGCTTCAATTAAACACTACTGAAAAGTCTATGGATATATCAAGGTACAGGGGCATGGTTGGCTCACTTCTGTACTTAACAGCTAGTAGGCCAGATATAATATTTGCTACTTGTCTTTGTGCTAGATTTCAAGCTGATCCTAGAGAATCTCACTTAGTAGCTATTAAGAGAATTTTCAGATATCTCAAGGGAACACCAAAACTTGGCATTTGGTACCCTAGAGATTCTGGTTTTGATCTAACTGGTTATTTAGATGCAGATTATGCAGGTTGTAAAATAGACAGAAAAAGCACCACAGGAACCTGTCAATTTCTAGGGAACAAGCTTGTGTCCTGGTTCAGTAAAAAGCAAAATTTAGTTTTACTTCTACAGCTGAAGCTGAATATATTGCTGCTGGCAGTTGCTGTGCACAGATTTTGTGGATGAAAAACCAATTGTTGGACTATGGTCTACAAGTGGATAGAATTTCCATTTTCAGTGATAACACAAGTGCAATTGCCATCACTAAAAATCCAGTGTAGCATTCTAGAACAAAGCACATAGACATCAAGTACCACTTCATAAGGGAACATGTGATGAATGATACTGTGAAACTTCATTTTGTTCCAATATTTACCAAGCCACTTGATGAATTCACCTTTTCAAGGTTGGTAAGTGAGTTAGGTATGCTTAATTACTCTTGAATCATTTCAGATATTTTTGCAAGTTGTTGTGCAGCCAGAAACTTATTTGATTTTTCTGTTTTGGATGAAATTTTGGCTAAGTCAAAATTTACATCCCGACGGATGCTCATTATCCATCGAGTCTGATCATCCATCGGAATACTATTTGTTATTAAAAATCAATTATTTTTCTAGAGTATTTTAACAATTCCAGTAGACATAAATTGGGGGAGATTGTTAGGAATATGTTGTGTACTTGATGATAAGCTAAACAAAACACCTTAGTAGATTTAACTTAGTGAATTTTGTAGCACTCGACGGATGATCCATTATAATCCCAACGGATGATTCAATATAGTCCCGATGGATGACTAATTGATATCCACCGGGTGAGTAACTTATGTAACAATAAGTAATATAGCACATTTATGCAAATAACTTTGTGTAGATTCTATTGTAGCATTGAGTCATGTTGACTACTAGTAGATATGCAGAATAGGTTGATTAAATGTAAATATTAGATGTCTTGTAATTCTACATAAATGAAATGGAGTCAAGTGTCAAATAGCTACCCGACGGATGATCAACAAAGCTACCCGACGGATGATCAGCAAATCTACCCGACGGATGATCAGCAAGGCTACCCGACGGATAACAAGCATGTACCCGACAGATGATCAATTCAAATATCTGTTGACAGTGACAACACAGTCACATGCGTTGGGTGTTTGCAAAAGGAATGTGGCAGCCTGTTTAGCATGGTTTTGAGAACAAAGAAGCATTACCATTTCCATGCTATTATGAAGATATTCAAAGATTCTGGAATGGAGTAGTGAAGCAGCATGGAGTTAGACTTTGTAATAACCCCAAAATTTTGGACTTTTTGTAACCCTTATGAATAGTGATTTTGCTGATTATGCTTTGTAGGGGTTCTTTTATTGTTATTTTGAGATCTTATTAGTACTCTATATGGTATATAAGTGTATGTAAAGATCGTCAGAATCCAAATTCGAACACTTTGATTTTTCCCGAAAATCCACCAGATACTGAAAGAATTGAGTATAAGGTAACAGGATAAAAAGGATTTAAATTCAAGGATTATAAGAGAGGATCATAAAAGGAATATAATGTATTGAGAAAGGTTAAGTGAACCCAAGTAATAAGATCCCGGGTATGATCCCTTAAACAATAAACGAAAAATGAAAGTTAAGCGAACCGTATAACAGATCAGCGATCATTAGCCAAGTAATTAGGAGTTAATCAAAGAGGTTAGTGATGATGATGTCATCACACCAACAAGAAGAAGACAAGTGTGGGAAGATGACATAAGAGGATGACATAAACATGACACAATGGGAAGGAATTGTTGGTTGATTATAAGCCACACAAATTTTACCATGGTAAAAGGTTAATTAACAACAAAAACAAAGCAACCAAGCAAACACATTCATTTCTCTTCCCCCCATCTCCTTGCTCACGGTTTTTTGAAGAAAAACAAGAAGAAAAATTTCCAAACCCAAGCTCCACTCAATCATAATTCAAGAGGTTTGTTTCTTTGGATCCTATATTTCATAACTAAGAAGAGCAAGTAGTTTGAGTGCTTGAATCAAAGGTTTTCTATCTCAAACAAATCATTTTAGTTTAGGGTGAATAGTAACTTTCAAGAACAAATTTTTGATTCTTGATTTTATTTGTAAGGTCAAGGTAGCTTAAGCATAGATAAAGACTTCCATGGGCATTCCAAGGATCTTTCATGGATTAAAAGCTTCAAGGAAGGTATAAAACTTCAAACCCTAGTTTTACTTTGAATATTTAGGAGTGGTTTTGATTAATATAGTTCATGAGAAGCATGATGCTTGTGTGTTTAAAGTTTGGTTGGGTTTGTAGCGATTTGGATGATTGAATCTTGTTTATAGTTAATGAAACTTAAGTATAAGCTTTTAGTTCATGATTGAGAGTAGTATAAATTGGAAATCTTGAGATGTTGGGGCTATTTTAGTAGAGTATGGATGGAGTTTGGTTGTAGTAATGATTGTGGATTGATTTGGAGTTGTACAAATTTGGTAATCCCGTAAATATAGCCGTCGTAATGCCCGATTTACCTTAGAATGCTTTTGTTCTTAACATCAAGACCCGTGAACTCACTGTTAGGTTTTGACCATTGCCATGAATAGATAGTTCATGTTACGAGCTTCATTTTGATATGTGGTTCGCTTAAATCTGATGTACGGTTTAGGAGAAACGACCGTTTTAAGTAACGACGTTTCGCGACCGAACCATTACCCCTCGCCTTACTTTGAAACCTTGGTTAAGGCCCTTAAATGACTAATTGGAATATGAAACAATTATGTAAAGTGGATGTTAGATATATTTGATAATGTCATGGCTAATATGTTTTATGTTTAGCTTTCAGATCTTATTTGAACAGGATAAATCAGTACTTAACTGTTGATCAGTACTTATACTGGAAGTCAGGACTTAAGGATATCAGTACATATGTTATCAGGAGATAATCGTCAGAAGATAGATATCAGAACTTAAGTGCTGAAGGACAATCAGATAAGGACAGTAGCTGATTAAAGGAAAGAAGATTAAGATAAACATAAGAAGAGATATGCATGAAGAAGGAATTCCGTGAAGAATGGAATACTTGGAAGAAAAGATATCTGATTGATATATTTTAGGAAGCAGAATTATATTCCATATCAATTAGCGATTATCTTGTAACTGTGTAGTATATAAACACAGATATAGGGTTTACACTATAAGTGTTATCATTATTAGAGAAGATTATTCATTGTAACCCTAGCAGCTCTCGTGATATTTGTTCATCACTGAGAGGTAACAGTTCCATACTGTAACAGAGTTTATTGTTTCAATAAAGTTTGTTTTCTGTTACTTAAGTTCTTAAAGTTCGATTTGAGTGTACTATACACTGTATTCACCCCCTCTACAGTGTGTGTGTGACCTAACAATTGGTATCAGAGCCTATCTGTTAACATACATACAGTTAAAGATCCAAACACAATCATGTCGGACACAGAAACTCCAACTAAGCCTACCAAAACTGAGGAACCACCAAAGACACAAATTCAGAGTCGGTATGAGACCATCAGAGTTCCCATACTGAGACCATCTGAATATCCCATATGGAAGGTAAGGATGACCATGTTCCTGGAAGCAACAGATCCTATATACCTTGATAGAATCAAGGAAGGCCCTCACAAACCAACCAAACTCGCTGTTGCAGTTGCAGGTGAAGCAGCAAAGACCGTACCAAAGGAGAAGAGTGATTATACTGCTGAAGACATAGCATCAATTGCTAAGGATGCTAAGGTACGACACTTACTGCATAGTGCCATTGATAATGTAATGTCAAACAGGGTAATCAACTGCAAGACTGCTAAGGAGATATGGGATGCTCTGGAAACAAGGTGTCAGGGAACTGACACAATTAAGAAGAACAGGAAGACAATACTCACTCAAGAGTATGAACACTTTGACTCAAAGACTAATGAGTCATTGAATGATTTATATGATAGATTTGTCAAACTTTTGAATGATTTGTCATTGGTTGATAAAGAGTATGATCTTGAAGATTCAAACCTTAAGTTCCTGTTAGCTCTTCCTGAATGCTGGGATTTGAAGGCAACGACAATAAGAGACAACTACAATCTTGATGAAACAACTCTTGACGAAATCTATGGAATGCTCAAGACTCATGAGCTGGAGATGGAACAAAGAAGCAAGAGGAAAGGAGGAAAGTCAAGGACAGTTGCTCTTAAGGCTGAAGAAGAATTCCCCAAAGCAGCTTCCTCAAAGAAAGACAAGGGAAAAGCTCTTTTCATAAAGTCTGATACCGAGTCATCAAGTTCTGAGAGTGATGATGACTCAGATTCTGAAAGCTTGCCTGAGACTGATGCTGATGAGGAGATGATGAAGCTGTGTGCTCTTATGGTGAAAGGAATCACAAAGATTGCATACAGGAAGTTCAGGAAGGGAAAGAAGTTTTCCAGGAAAGGCATAAGTTCTGATAAGAAGAATTTCAGAAGATCTGAAGGCAGAGGAGGAAAGTCTGACAGAGGAGATTACACCAATGTTAAATGCTATAACTGTGGTGAGAAAGGCCACATATCTCCTGACTGCAAGAAGGTAAAGGGTGACAAAGGCAAGGCTCTTGTCACAAAGCAGAAAAGCTGGACAGACACCTTAGACTCTGAAAGTGAGGAAAACTATGCATTGATGGCAAATGTTGATAAAGAAAGTGCTGAGAGCAGTTCTGAAGCTGCTGAAACAAAGGTACCTCAGACTACTTATGCTTTTCATACTGATGATATTAATGAATTGAGGAGATATCTTAAAACCATATTTGTTAGCTATAGAGATAAACTTTAACATATGAAAGATTAACTTCTGAAAATCTTGCATTTAAGAAAAGAAATGATTTCTTAGAAAAAGAGTTAGTCATGTTCCATCAAACTCAGAAGGATAGAGATGATGCTTTTTATGTTAGGAATGAAGTACTAAAATTAAATGAATCTCTAAAAACTGAGTTAGAAAAGGAAAGAGAGATTATCAGGACTTGGACTAACTCTGGCAAAACAACTCAAAATTTGGTAAGTAGTGGAAACTGGAAAGAGGGCTTAGGTTATTAAGAAGATAAGAAAGATAAAGGAACTGAAGAAATTAAGTCTGTTAATAAACAAAAGCCAAAGTTAAAACCTGTTAAGTTTGTAACTGTAAAGTCTGAAAATGAAAAATCAGAAGTTACAAAGAAATTAACTTCTGATAAACTAAAACAGGAAAAGACAGCTGAAGTGAACATAGGCTTAATGACAAAGAAGCAGCTTAAGCATAAGCTGAAAGATGTCAAGAATGCAAACAAGGTAAAATCACCTAGGAAAAATAGGAATGGAAAGGAAGGTGTGAATAAAAGCAATGATTATAAACCTGTTCCTGATGCTCCTAGGAAAACATGTCATAACTGTGGAAGTTCTAACCATCTAGCTTCTTTTTGCAGGAAGAATAAGAATATTAACTCCTTACCTTCAAAATCAGGAGTTAAGAGTCAGTCTGTTAGATACAAACCACAAAATCCTTGTTTTTATTGTGGTAGTTTATGGCATTCCATTTATACTTGTAAGGAATATCATAGTTTGTACTATGATTATTATCAAATAAAACCTTCTTTGAAGAAAGTTTCCATTGTTCCTTCTAGTGTAAATTCTGATTCAAAGTCTGATAGTGTAAGTTCTGATAAGAAAAATGTTAACATAAACTCTGATGCTAAATCCGCTGCAAATGTTAACAAACTTAATAAGGCCAAAGGATCCAAGCAAGTCTGGGTCCTTAAAATTAATAATTAGTGGTCTTTGTGATTGCAGGACAACAGGAAAAATATTCTAGTTCTGGACAGTGGATGTTCAGGACATATGACTGGAAATAAGGCCCTGCTATCAGACTTTGTGGAGAAAGCTGGCCCAAGTGTTTCTTATGGAGATGGCAACATTGGAAAAACATTGGGATATGGCAATATCAATCTTGGAAATGTCATAATTAAAAAAGTAGCTCTAGTCTCAGGACTTAAACACAACCTACTGAGTATAAGTCAAATCTGTGACAGAGGTTATCATGTTGATTTCTTTGAAGAACACTGTGAAATTGTGAGTAAATCTAAAGGCAAAGTTGTTCTGAAAGGATACAGGCGTGGTAACATTTATGAAGCTAAGCTTTCAACAAGTACTGATGGTTCTGCAATCTGTCTGATGAGTAGAGCATCAATTGAAGAAAGCTGGAATTGGCATAAGAAACTCTCTCATTTAAATTTCAACAATATAAATGAACTGGTCAAGAAAGATCTTGTGAGAGGATTTCCAAACACAGTATTTACTCCTGATGGTCTTTGTGATTCATGTCAGAAAGCCAAACAAAGAAAATCTTCATTCAAGAGCAAGACTGAATCATCAATTCTTGAGCCTTATCATCTAATACATGTTGATCTATTTGGTCCAGTAAATGTCATGTCTATTGCAAAGAAGAAGTATGCGTTGGTCATAGTGGATGAGTTCACCAGATACACATGGGTGTATTTCTTGCATACAAAAAAGTGAAACTGCATCAACCTTGATTGATAATATCAAACATCTGGATAAAATGGTCAAAGATTCTGTGAAAGTTTTAAGGAGTGATAATGGCACTGAGTTCAAGAATTTGTTAATGGAAGAGTTCCGCAAAAGCCATGGAATAAAACAGGAATTTTCTGCTCCTGGAACTCCACAGCAAAATGGAGTTGTTGAAAGGAAGAATAGAACTCTCATTGAAGCTGCACGTACAATGCTTGAAGAAGCAAAGCTTCCAACCTATTTCTGGGCTGAAGCTGTGCAGACTGCTTGTTTTACTCAAAATGCAACACTCATTAACAAGCATGAAAAAACACCATATGAGATGGTAAAGAAAAAGAAGCCAAATCTGAAATATTTTCATGTATTTGGATGCAAGTGTTTTGTTCTCAAGACTCATCCTGAACAGCTATCAAAGTTTGATCTAAAAGCTGATGAAGGAATCTTTGTTGGATATCCACTTTCCACAAAAGCCTTCAGAGTCTATAATTTGAAAACAAAAGTGGTCATAGAATCTATCAATGTCTCTTTTGATGACAAGAATATTACTGGTCTTGAAGATTTCATTGATCATGATCAGCTGAGATTTGAAAATGAAGACTCAAATTCTGATACTGAAAATCCTGACAGTCTAAGTCCTGATACTGTAAACTCTGATGGATTAAACTCTGATGTTATTGAAACTGTGGTGACTACGTCAAAAAAAGATGCACCTATGCAGGGGGAGCATACTCAAGATCCTACCACATCTCAAGAAACATCAGAACATGCATCTGGCTCTTCAAGTTCTGATTCGTCAAGTTCTGATAAGCCAAGTTCTGATAGTGCTGAAAATCTAAATACTGAAGAATCCAACTCAGAGAGCATAGTTTCAGGGGGAGCATCAAAAAATGAAAATGAAGATAGCATGGATCATGGGGGAGCATCTAGTTCTAGAGAAAACCTTCCATCTGCAAGGAAGTGGATAAAATCACATACACCTGATTTGATAATTGGAAATCCTGATGCAGGTGTCAGAACTAGAACAGGTACTTCAAATGAATGTCTCTATAATTCTTTTCTCTCTCAAACTGAGCCAAAGAAAGTGGAAGAAGCTCTTCAAGATGCTGATTGGGTGCAAGCAATGCAGGAAGAGTTAAATGAATTTGAAAGAAACAAAGTCTGGACCCTAGTTCCAAGATCAAAGATAGATCTGTTGTTGGTACAAAGTGGGTATTCAGAAACAAAACTGACAGTGATGGCATAATTACAAGGAATAAGGCAAGGCTGGTTGCAAAAGGATATTCTCAACAGGAGGGAATTGATTATGATGAAACATTTGCACCAGTTGCTAGGTTAGAAGCCATAAGGATATTTTTGGCTTATGCTGCTCATAAAAAGTAAACTGTCTTTCAAATGGATGTGAAAAGTGCTTTTCTCAATGGAGAATTGGAGGAGGAAATATATGTTGAACAACCTCCAGGCTTTGTAGACTCCAAACATCCAGATTATGTCTACAGGCTTGATAAAGCACTTTATGGACTTAAGCAAGCTCCTAGAGCATGGTATGAGACTTTAGCTCAGTTTCTTCTGGAAAGTGGATTCAACAGAGGAACAATAGACAAAACACTATTCTACCTCAACCATGGAAAGGACTTACTTCTGGTCTAGATTTATGTTGATGATATCATTTTTGGGTCTACAAATGACAGACTTTGCAAGAAGTTTGCCAAACTGATGCAGTCAAGGTATCAGATGAGTATGATGGGGGAACTGAGCTATTTTCTGGGCCTTCAAGTCAAGCAGAATGAAGAAGGCACTTTTATTTGTCAAACCAAGTACACCAAAAACTTGCTGAAGAAATTTGGAATGCAAGATTGTTCAAGTGCATCCACTCCAATGGCCACTGCGACAAAACTGGATAAGGATACCGGTAAATCAGTAGATATTACTGACTACAGAGGTATGATTGGCTCTCTACTCTATCTAACTGCTAGTAGACCTGATATCATGTATGCTACCTGTCTTTTTGCAAGATTTCAAGCAGATCCAAGAGAACCTCACTTAACAGCTGTAAAAAGAATCTTTAAGTATCTTAAAGGAACAGCTGCTCTAGGATTATGGTATCCTAGAGAATCAGATTTTAAACTAATAGGTTACTCAGATGCAGATTTTGCAGGTTGCAAGATTGACAGGAAAAGCACAAGTGGAAGCTGCCAATTTCTTGGAGGCGGATTGGTTTCTTGGTACAGCAAGAAACAAAAGTCAATTTCCACATCAACTGCAGAAGCAGAGTATATTGCTGCAGGAAGCTGTTGTGCACAGATTCTTTGGATGAAGAATCAGTTACTGGATTATGGGTTAACATATTTCAAAATCCCTATTTACTGTGATAATCAAAGTGCTATTGCTATGACAGGTAATCCAGTTCAACACTCAATGACAAAGCACATCAGCATCAGGTACCACTTCAACAGGGAACATGTGGATGAAGGTACAGTGGAATTGCATTTTGTTCCCACAGATCAACAACTAGCAGATATCTTCACAAAACCACTGTGTGAAGCTACTTTTACAAGATTGGTAAATGAACTTGGAATGGTTTCAGGTTCTTTCTCTAAATCTGCTTAGTCTTGTTCTGTGTTATCAGACTTTATGCTCAGTATTTACAGAATTAATCTCATTGTGTATTCTGTGCTTAATTGATAAATGTCTTTAAGTACTGACTGTTGTCTGATATATGTTTCTAAACTTTGATAAGTGATATGTCTGTTCAAGTACCTATTCAATCCTATGAGGATAACTGTACTAGATACTGACCTAGTAGTCTTCAATAAACAAATGATTCCATGTAAGAAGTAATTATTTCAGTGGAAACCCTATGACACTAGCAAATTCTGATAATTGAGCTTAGTTAAGTTTACTTTGTATATCTTTTTACTAAGTCACAAATTAGAATAATGCTACTCAACTGTTAAGTTCTGATACTAGTAAAACTGCTGAATGTACTAAGTGCTGATAAACCTCACTTATCAAAAGAAAAAGCAAAAAGATCAAAGAATAAAATCAGGTACTCCTTTGAGATCTAGAGTAAAAATGTGGAAGGGACGACCCAAGTGCATTTCTGGTATTAAGTAGATATGTATTAGAAAAGCAAAATATTTTCTTGGTGACTTTTCACACTCTATGATTATTGGAGAAATACTCTGATAATAGCATAAATTCTGATACACAGTCGTGACTCACTTACACTGAGAAGCCACTGTAAAATAGAATTTCAAAAGATGCATAAAATTAGCACAAAACAGTTGAGGTGGACTCAAGCATGAACTCATTCATCAGTAGGTTTCAGGACAGTGACAGCTCTTTAGCACAATTTTAGTTATGCCTTATTTCTAAGATATACTGAAGTGAATCAGACTTTACTCTTTGTCTGTTATTTGGCTTAATGCACACACTAATCACTCCATCTGAATGATGAAAATTTCTGTGGTGGTCTATGTTATTTTAGATAAACAGTCATTGTGTCATTATTGCACAAATTCTGAGGACAAATTCTAGTTACACGTTCTGATGATTAAGTTCTGAAGTCTATAACTCAGAACTTGTATGAGGATTTACTAAGATGGGCATTCCTTTTTCGAGTTAAGAAATTATGTCAGGGCTTTACATCTTCCAGAAGATTGTACTTTCTCAATTCCAGAGGACTCAGCCCTTCGGGACTTAATGGCTGAATTGGGATATGAAAAGAGTCTGACGAAACTTGGACAGTTGAAACGGGCTAATATCAGAAGAGAATGGAGTTTCTTCTTTGATTGCATCACCAAAGCTTTTGGGAACAAATGTTCAAATTTTGATGCTATCCCAATTCTGAGTCAGCACATAGGGTATGCTATTATTCATCAAACTCATTTTGATTTTGCAACTGGAATAATTGGTTCTATTGGGGATAGGATGACAGAGGCTCGAGATGTTTTTTATTTTGCTAGATTCTGTCAACTTATTTACACTTACTGTACTGATGAACCTCATCTAGTCAGCACTCACACCCCACCTTTTAAGGTTGCAAAACGATACTTTAATGACCTGGTAAATGCTGATACTAAGAAAAAAGTGGTTAGACCATTACAGATTCCTAAGTCTGTAAAACAGATCCTGGTAAATGCTGATCCTGATACTTATAGATCTGTTTACTCTGATGTCCAACCAACTCCAAACACCCAAAATCCATCAATCTCAGTACCTACCTCTCATTCTACTCAACCTACCCTCAGAACATATTTCAAATCCTATCTCTCCACTTCACAGACTGCTCAACCTTCATCTTCAGCACCTCCTGTGAAGCCTTTATCTTCCAAGCCAAAGAGGACAAAGAATGTTCCTCAAACATCTCAAAAGAGAAGGAGGATTCTGATTCTGAGGAACAGGTTTCTTCTAGAGAACCTGTTATTTTTGAAGTTGAGAAAGAGATTTCTCAGAAGGATTCTGAAATTGGGGGTTCTAGGCTTCTCAAGAGGCTTAGACGAATGATAGTTCCTGAAACTCCCAAGGAATCCAAATCAACAAGGAAGTACAAGAAACAGAGGGCACAAAGGCCAGTTTCAGATGATGAAGAGGAAGCAGCTAAGGAAGGGGATCAGGAATCTCTGATCTCACAAGACAAGAAATTTGCTCCAGTCACTTCTTTTCCATCAACTCCATCTCAGGAAGCTGTATCTGACAAGGCTAACTCACCATCTGTGTCTCTTGTTGAGCCAGGCACACGTGCTGATATTGATGTTCAACACTTGGTTGTGTCTGAAGTATTTCTCTTAGAAGCTCCAACAATAAATAATCCTTCCACAACACCTGTTACTGATGCTGTTCAAACTCCAGAGTTATCAACAACACCTTCTCTGCATCACGATGCTGATGATCAGACTTTAGGTGAGCATCAGGATATGGCTGTTGATCAGAACTTAGTATCAGATCAGCAATTAGAGGATGCTGAAGCCTCCATTGCTACTCATACTGTTGTCTTATCAGAAGATACTGATTCTTTAAGTTCTGATGCTGCAAATGCTGGAGATACTGGTGAAGCTGCTCCAACTGTAGATGCTGATGAAGCAGGTTCTTCAGGACATACTCCTCAACAGACTCTTCCTAAGTCTGAACTGGTAAAGGAGTTTGTTATCGGGGATGCACCAGTACCTTGGTGTGAAACTCCTGCAGGTCAGGAGTGGACTAAGGAATGGAACTCAGTTTCATGTGTTCCAACTGCAATACATCTTGCTGAGCACTTGACTAAAGCTAATGAAATGTTAAATTCTGATGATTTAAAAACCCAGCTTAGAGTCACTGCATTGAGTATTAAACATCTACAAGGTCTTCATTCAACTACTCATGCAGAGCTACACAAGATTCAGGAGAACTTTATCAAACAAGAACAAGTTTGGAAAATTGATAAGAAAAAGTTCTTTCAACCTACCATTGACAGGATTGCTTATATTGAGAAAACTCAAGAGAAGCAACAAGCTCAGATTGATGACATTCTGACAAATCAAGCTTCTCAGCAATCGCAACTTACTGAAATCCAATCCTCAGTGGAATTACTTATCTCTCTTTTACTACCTGCTGATGCCAAAAAGGGGGAGAAGGTAATTAAGTCCAAATGCAACACTAACAAGACACTACAAGGAAAGGATGATGGAAATGATGATCAAGAATACTCTGGAATGGGTAGCGGTCATAGTCAAGGTAGAAGGTTTACATCAAGACAAGCTACTCACAGGACAAGTTCTGATACTGGGAAAAGAATAAGTTCTGCTGCTGGTAAAAGGATAAGTTCTGATGAACTTCTAGATCTTTATGAGGAAATGTTAAGACAGTTATTTCTTCAAGAAAATCCAGGAATGGACTTGGAAAGTTTAAAGGAAGAAGAAGCCAGACTTAAATCAGAGAAAGTCACATCTAAATCTGAAGCTTCTGGTAAAAAGTCACTTCCAAAACTCAAAGGCATTGTGATCAAAGAAAGGACACATATTGAAGCAACGTTGGCTAGATCACAACCACAGATAGATCCAAGATCCAAGGGTAAAGAAAAGGTTGGTGAACCTATCAAGGTTTATGTACCTCCTGAGGAAGAAGAAATTACTGATGAAAAAGATGATCTTGCTCTGACTTCAAGAAAAGTTCTTAAAACAACCTCTGACATGGCTCAAGTTGTTCAGAGTCAAGAAATTGTAAGTTCTGATATTCAGAAGAAGCAAGTAACCTCTGATAGAGCTCAAGTTAACTTGATATCAGAAAATAGATCAAAGACACTCCTACCAGGATTCACTAAAGCAAAACAGACTCAATCTTTGAAGACTACTGCAAGTGGTTTTGAAGCAAGAGTAGTTACTGGAAAGGAAGCTAGAGATAAAACTGGATTGGGAAGTGCTGATGAAAGAAGAGTACACAACACTACCAATGATCCAACTTCCTTGAGTGAACCAGGTATTGGAGCAACTCCTGAGAGATTGAATCAACTGGAATCTGTACAGATGGTTTACCATACCTACTTGAAAGAATACATCATGTTGTATTTCATGACAGATGGTAGGGTTTATCATATAAGACAAAATGCCATTCCATTGAAGTATTTTGAAGAATTGGAGCATGTACTTTTCTTATTTCAAGTGGATGATAGAATAACAGAGACTGCTGCAAACTACTTAAAAGAACAGATTCAGAGACAGAAAAGGCTTTATCCTGTTAAGTCTGACAGCATATATGTTCCAAAGTACAGAGATCACAATGGTGATATTGTTGATATGAAGCCTAATACTGCACAGATCAGAACATATCTTGGTATTAAGGGACTTGAATTCAATCTAGAGCCTGACAAAGCTTATGTCATAAGACTAGATCAGGAGTTGAGAAAAGCAAAGATCAATGATCTCAGAGCTCCAATCTTTCAAACTGGTGAAGATACTGCAGAGCTTAAAAATGTCAAAAGGAGAATGATTGATGAACTCAGATATGCTGAGAAATGTTTGTTGAAGAACTATCTCAGAACAACTCCTGACATCAGAGAGATCAGAAAATGATGAAGCCAAGTCGAAGATCTACAACTGCTTAAATTCTGATATTTATACAGACTGAAGTTGTTATCAGAAGTTGAAATTGGTAAAAGCTTTAAGGACTGTAAGTTGTAGTTATCTAGTCTAATTCTCATGCATTTGTACTTAATGTTTTTGACATCATCAAATATCTGTTAAACTTGTATATTATGTTAATTTACAAGTTGGGGGAGATTGTTAGATATATTTGATAATGTCATGGCTAATATGTTTTATGTTTAGCTTTCAGATCTTATTTGAACAGGATAAATCAGTACTTAACTGTTGATCAGTACTTATACTGGAAGTCAGGACTTAAGGATATCAGTACATATGTTATGAGGAGATAATCGTCAGAAGATAGATATCAGAACTTAAGTGCTGAAGGACAATCAGATAAGGACAGTAGCTGATTAAAGGAAAGAAGATCAAGATAAACATAAGAAGAGATATGCATGAAGAAGGAATTCCGTGAAGAATGGAATACTTGGAAGAAAAGATATCTGATTGATATATTTTAGGAAGCAGAATTATATTCCATATCAATTAGCGATTATCTTGTAACTGTGTAGTATATAAACACAGATATAGGGTTTACACTATAAGTGTTATCATTATTAGAGAAGATTATTCATTGTAACCCTAGCAGCTCTCGTGATATTTGTTCATCACTGAGAGGTAACAGTTCCATACTGTAACAGAGTTTATTGTTTCAATAAAGTTTGTTTTCTGTTACTTAAGTTCTTAAAGTTCGATTTGAGTGTACTATACACTGTATTCACCCTCTCTACAGTGTGTGTGTGTGACCTAACAGTGGATTAGGCAGTTGGTAGGGTACTCGCGAAAAAATCGCCTTAAAATTCCTAATGGTTAATTTATTAAAAATAGTGGAGCTGAGGGTACTCGAGCGACTTAAGTGAATCGTTAAACGCGAAAGCGAACGTTAGGGTCTAATTGGTTAAAGTATAGATTCTTAAGCGACTTTGGTTTAATTCCGACTTATGTTGTTGTTCATAGGTTATCGGACCCATTCTAAGCTTAAGTCTATCTGGGAACACTCAGGCAAGTTTTCTACCCGTTATACTATTGTTGTGATATAAATATATGTATATGCATTATCTTGTGTTAAGTGCATGATTGTTATTAGCAAATTTTGCGATATATTGGAGCATGTTGATATGGTATATATGCATGCCTGTTTCGTAATCTTGATATCTAATTTTTGATTCAAATGCTTATAAGTTGCAT